>NC_041018.1:20120233-20218240 GCF_004193775.1 Glycine soja | reverse complement strand
TCCACGGCTCATTCTCTTTGGCCGGTAGGGCGTGGAATTGTGATGCTGGATTTTAAACTCCTCGCACATTTTCTGCCATCATCTTATTATTCAGGTTGGTGCCGTTGTCCGTGATAATCTTCCTTGGCAAACCCATATCGGCAGATGATCTCTTTCTTAATGAACCTGACCACCACATTCCTCGTGACATTGGTATATGAAGCCGCCTCGACCCACTTGGTGAAATAATCTATTGCTACAAGGATGAAGCGATGACCATTCGAGGCCTTGGGCTCAATGGCCCCAATGACATCTATTCCCCACATGGAGAAAGGCCAAGGGGCGGACATGACATTCAGAGGATGCGGTGGGGCATTTGACATTATCTGCGAATGCTTGACATTTGTGGCACTTCCTCACATGGACACAACAATCACTTTCCATGGTAAGCCAGTAATAACCTGCTCTTAAGATCTTTCGGGCCATAGCATGCCCGTTGGCGTGTGTTCCAAACGAGCCCTCATGGACTTCTTCGATCATGTGATTTGCCTCCTTGGCATCCACACATCGCAGGAGTGTCATGTCGTGATTTCTCTTATACAGTGTGCCTCCGCTCATGAAGAAACTGGCTGCCAACCTCCTCAATGTCCTTTTATCGTTGTCGGCAATCTCTGGCGGGTACTCTTTGCTTTCGACATATCGCTTGATGTCGTAATACCAGGGCTTTCCGTCCCGTTCCTCTTCCACTTGGCAACAATGTGCGGGTTTGCCACGACACTGAAATTCAATGTAGGGTAGGTCCCCGTGCGGTGTTAGCTGGAACATAGATGCCAATGTAGCAAGTGCATCCGCCATTTGATTTTCCTCGCGGGGAACATGATGGAAGGAGATCTCATCGAAAGTCTCAGCCAACTCCTTGATGTAGGCTTTGTAGGGTATCAGCTTGGGATCTCTAGTTTCCCATTCTCCTCTCAGCTGATGGATTACCAACGCTGAGTCGCCGTACACCTTGAGTAGTTTGACATTGGAGTCAATTGCTGCCTGGACGGCTAGGGCACATGCTTCATATTCGGCCATGTTGTTGGTGCAGTCGAATCCTAGCCTGGCCGTGAAAGGTACACATTGATTGTCCGGAGAGATCAATACTGCCCCAACGCCATGACCTAGAATGTTTGACGCTCCGTCAAAACCATACAGTCCATTTGTCCCGATCTTCGTTCCAACTTTTCCTCGAACAAGGCCATGATGTCCTCATCCGGGAATTCCGGATGCATGGGCTGGTAGTCGTTAAGAGGCTGTTGAGCCAAATAATCTGCCAAAGCGCTTCCTTTTATCGCCTTTTGGGTGACGTAGACTATATCAAACTCAGATAGCAAGACTTGCCACCGGGCGATTCGTCCTGTGAGAGCTGGCTTTTCAAAGATGTACTTAACCGGGTCCATTTTGGATATCAACCAGGTAGTATGGCTCAGCATGTACTGCCTTAGGCGATGGGACGCCCATACTAAAGCACAACACGTTCTTTCGAGCAAGGAGTAATTCATCTCACAGGTCGTGAACTTCTTACTTAGGTAGTAAACAGCGCGCTCCTTCTTCCCGGATTCATCATGTTGCCCCAGCATACACCCCATTGACTCGTCCAAGATTGTCATGTACAGAATGAGAGGCCTTCCAGGTACTGGTGGCATAAGCACAGGAGGATTCATTAGGCACTTTTTGATCCTTCCAAAAGCTTCTTGGCAATCCTCATTCCACCGATCAGTTTGGTTTTTGCGCAAGAGTTTAAACAACGGCTCACAAATGGCGGTGAGCTGCGATATGAATCTGGCAATATAATTCAAGCGCCCCAGGAAACCTCGGACTTGCCTCTCTGTACGGGGTTCTAGCATCTCAAGGATAGCCTTCACTTTTTCGGGGTCTACCTCTATCCCTTTCTGGCTTACAACGAAACCAAGCAATTTCCCTGATTTGACCCCAAAGGTACACTTAGCGGGGTTCAACCTTAATTGATATTTCTTAAGCCTCTCGAACAACTTCCGCAGGTTGACAAGGTGTTCTTCCTCAGAATTAGATTTAGCAATTATGTCGTCCACGTAGACCTCGATTTCTTGATGCATCATATCATGGAACAAAGCTACCATGGCCCGTTGATAAGTTGCCCCGGCGTTCTTGAGTCCAAAGGACATCACCTTGTAACAGAACGTTCCCCACAGGGTGACGAAAGTAGTCTTTTCCATATCCTCGGGCGCCATCTTTATCTGATTGTAACCAGAGAAACCATCCATGAAGGAAAATAAAGCAAAATTGGCCGTGTTATCTACGAGGATATCGATGTGTGGTAACGGAAAATTGTCCTTGGGACTGGCCCGATTCAGGTCCCGGTAATCTACACACATTCGTACTTTCCCACCTTTTTTAGGAACTGGTACGATGTTGGCAACCCATTCTGGATACCGAGCGACGGCCAGAAATCCAGCGTCAAACTGCTTCTTCACTTCTTCTTTTATCTTCAAGGACGTTTCGGGTTTCATTCTCCTCAATTTCTGTTTTACTGGGGAACACCCGGGATTTAGAGGCAATCGGTGCTGCACAATGTCAGAACTCAAACCGGGCATATCTTGGTAAGACCAAGCAAAGATGTCTTGGTAGTCTTTTAGCAGGGTTATTAATTCTTCACGGATAGGTGCGGCAATGCCTGTACCTATCTTTACTTCCCTCTTTCCACTGCCAATTCCTAAGTCTACTAGCTCTGTTTCTTCTTGATGAGGCCCCATTTCTTGGTCCTCTTGGGCGACCATTCTTTCTAGCTCCGAAGGAAGTCCCACATCCTCATCTCCTTCATCTTCCGTTTGGTTCATTTCTTGCTCGAAGTTGATAGACGGGTCCCAGGTATTAGTACCTTCGGGGGACTCGTCATCGAATCTGCCGTTTTAGAAAAAGAAGTAAACATGCAAATGAATGAGAATGGGTAGAGACTAGGAACAGATGAAGAAAGATCCTTGTATTATAAATTCAAAAACAAAAGACACAAAGCCTTAACAAAATGAAAACTCTAAAGCCTAGGCCCCACTATAGAGCTTTTAAAACCGTAAAGGTTTACATTATGCTCGTTGCGTAAATGCCGGGGCGTTCCTCCACTCGCCAATTTCCCAGCTGGAAATCAGGAGGGCATGGTCGGACCAAATCCAGAGTTCTTGGAACATCATCTTCACATATCGCGACCACTTGACCTTCGTCTCCCAGACCCGCACTTATAAAGCTTCTACTTATGTGGCAGGGCGGGTTTCCTTCACTTTCTTGTTTCCAACGCGAGCTCTGACCACTGTTCTTCCTTCTCGCGATGCTTCTTTTCATGTCCGCCTGAGTGGGCTTATAGCCTAAACCATACTTCCCACGATTCCCTTGGGTTTTTATCAGGCTAGTTATGCCGCCATTGTCTTTGCCTAAACCCATCCCGGGTTCATACCCGTTCCCCAACATAACTCGGGCCATCATTACCGCCGCATCGGACAGACAAGGTTGCCCAAAGAGGGAGTCCACGGAGGAAATGCTGACCACCTCAAAAGACTGGAAAGCGGTTTCTAACGATTCTTCTGCGGCTTCCACATAAGGCATGGAGGATGGGCAGCTTACCAAGATATCTTCCTCGCCTGACACGATGACCAAGTGCCCCTCCACTACGAATTTCAGCTTTTGGTGGAGTGTAGAAGGCACAACTCCCACTGAGTGGATCCAAGGGCGCCCCAACAGGCAGCTGTAGGGGGGGGTTAATATCCATTATTTGGAAGGTGACTTGACAGGTGTGAGGGCCGATTTGTACTGGGAGATCGATCTCTCCCCTAACCTCTCGGCGAGTGCCGTCGAAGGCCCGAACCACCATTGAACTTGGTTTTAAAAGGGAAGCATTGAATGGTAACTTGTCCAAAGTGCTCTTAGGCATCACGTTTAAACTGGAACCATTATCGATGAGCACCTTGGCCACGATATGGTCCATACACTTGACTGATACGTGTAAAGCCTTATTATGCCCTCTCCCCTCGGCGGGGATTTCTTCTTCGGCGAAGGCAAGATAGTTGTTGGCAGTGATATTGTTGACCAGCCCTCCGAAACCTTCTACCGAAATATCTTGGGCCACGTGAGCCTCGTTCAGCACTTTTACTAGCAGAGCCCGATGAGGCTCGGAGCTCATAAGTAACTCTAGCAGCGAGACCCTAGCCGGGGTTTTGTTGAGCTGTTCGATAACCTTGAATTCGCTCTGCTGAATTATCCGAAGGAACTCGCTGGCTTCCTCTAGCGACACCTCCTTTCTACCATCCCTTTTCTCTGGGGGTCCCTTTGCTGGAATATCTTTATTCGAAGCGTGGGGTGCTTCGCCATCTTGTTCCACCACCTTTCCTTTTCCCTTGACGTCGGCGGGTTGGACCGGTAGGTCCGGAGGTGCGAACACACGACCACTACGGGTCACACCACTCAGTCCCGTGATATTTGTTACTTTAGCCGACAGCGAGCTGACGTCTGTGACTTCTTCTTCCTTCTTCTCCGGAGGTGTATATCTCCACGGGACCGCGTGACTATTCTGGTACGGGAAAGGAACAGGTTTGACCATTAAGGGATGCCCGGGCTTTTGCGAGGCTACACTTTTAGTGAAGTAGATCACCAAGGGTTTGGGCTTCGCAACACCACTCCCCTCCGTAGATTGCATGCATATATGCTGCTCTTCTTTTCCTTCAATGCCAACTTCTAGTCGACCCTGGTCTATCATCCGTTGTAACAATTCCTCTACTTCCAAACACGTCTCCATGTCATGCATCTCGCCGGGATGTAGCAGACAGGAATCCTCCTTACACCCACTATGGGGAATTACACCTCCCTTCTGTAGGGCCTCAAAGATAAACCTCCTAGGGGTTGCCACATCTCTCAACGGTTTAGACCTGTGGGGCCTATCGGATTCAACTGCATTAACTGCTCCCCCTCCATGATTGGCGAGCGGGTTGGTCCTCACATTGGGCCGATCCTCTTGGAAAGTCAGCCATCCGGCATCCATTAGATGTTGGACCTTGTATTTAAGGGCCAAGCATTTTTCGATGGAATGCCCCGGGGCCCCCCCATGGTACTTGCAAGTTGCATTAGGGTCATACCACCTCGGGAAAGGGGGTTCGAAGACCCTTCCGGGAGTTACCACGGCCAAATGATTGGCAATGAGGGATGGTAGAAGATCTTCGTACGTCATTGGGAGCGGGGTGAATTCCGGCAACGGCCTCGGAGGGAAGTTCCTTGTCGTGTTGGAATTACCGGCTGGTCGAGTCGCGTTCGGAGTTGGAACTTGGGGAGCTTCCCTCTGGGTGGGTGCCTTAGGCTGCACGGGTGTTGAGCTAGAGGCGTTCCCAGCATGAGCCGAGAAGCTTGGGTGATGTTGCGCGTACTGATGGGTACCATGAGGTGTTTGCTGGGGTTTGACCCATGCGGGTGTTGAAGAGACGGCATGGGCATCTCCTTCCTTCCTTTTTGCCCCTGTTGCCCCGATTCTTTTGGCGTTCACGTTTGTGGAGGAAACGTAATCAAACTTTCCTCTCTTCAATCCCACCTCGATTCTTTCCCCGGCAAACACCAGATCCGCAAAGCTGGACGGCATGTAACCCACTAGCTTCTCATAGTAGAACACTGGCAGAGTGTCTACCATCATGGTGATCATCTCTCTCTCAACCATGGGAGGAGCTACTTGTGCCGCCAAATCCCTCCATCGCTGCGCATATTCTTTAAAGGTTTCACCCTCTTTTTTGAACATATTCTGCAGTTGAGTACGGTCAGGAGCCATATCAGAATTGTACTGATACTGCCTTAGGAAGGCGGTAATCAGATCCTTCCATGTACGGATACGGGAAGCTTCCAAATTAGTGTACCACACTACCGCAGCTCCGGCCAAGCTATCCTGAAAGAAGTGTATCAACAACTTTTCATCTTTAGAATGAGCGCCCATCTTACGGCAGTACATTTTGAGATGGTTTTTGGGACAAGTCGTCCCTTTATACTTGTCGAAGTCCGGCACTTTGAACTTCGGGGGAATAACAACATCGGGTACTAAGCAAAGATCCGTCATGTCTGCAAACGGATAGTCCCCAAATCCTTCCACAGCCCTCAATCTTTCCTCAAGGAGATCGAGCTTCCTCCTTTCTTCAGTTGCCGGGGACGGCCCTTCCATAGACAAAACTATTGGCGACGCTGCGATGTTGGGTTGGGGCAACGTGCCTGGTGCCGGCCCTTCGGGGATCGGGGGATAAAACTCGACATTCCTCCGAGCATAATCTTGAGGGTCTTTATGGACTTCGTCGGGCTGCTGAGGAGACTCTTTTTCATGGACGGGAGAAGCAATGTGGCCCGCATCTTCTTGCAAGATGGGTGGTGAATAGTTGGGCGGCAATCCATAAGGGTAAGCCGCTCGGTTGTATCCCAGGTGAGGGCTGCCATCGTGCCCCAGTGCGTCCCTTCCCCGTCCTACTATGTTTGAGGGAGGATGGTGCGTAGTTGCCAAGGGAGTCGGGTCTGCTTCGGCAGCCGAACTGACAGCGGCGGCGGTGGCCGCGTTCTTCTCTATGAGCTGCTTCATACTTAACATGGCCTCCATCATGGAGGCCATTTGTTCTTTCAGAGCCGACATGTCGGCTTTCATCTGTTCCTGCGTCTCCTCTTGATCACCCATCGTTCTAGATTTGGATCTGGTGCGATAGGGATCCCTTGCGGCGCGTTTAGTTATGGTGTTTTTCCCTAAAAAACCAAACGTGAGGAGTGGGTAAAGAAAGAAAATGCATGCTAGAGATGAGATGTAGGAGTGATTTGATTTGCACAAGCTTTTTGGAGTAGAAACCTGGGACCAACTCATTTTATTTCAAAAAGGAAGTCATATCTAGTCAAGGTCTGAGAGACCATACAAGTTTCCTAACGATTTCTAATTATGTGGGCCATTAAGTCTATCATATGCTGACAATAGCCGAGAAGCCCATGAATCTCTTCGGGGGCGGAGTAGGTGTCTGCCATCGCCTTGGCCTTGGCTAACAATCGGGGAAGTTCTTGACTCCCGTTCAAGGTAAGAGCAAACCGATCCATCCACATGGTTGCCTCTTGGTGTAAAGAGTCGATCACCCTTCCTCTAGCCTCTTTTTCCGCATATACTTGGGCATACTCATCCACGATTCTATGCTCGTGGGCCGTGGCTAGACCCAACTCTTCTTCGTACTTGGCGATGATAGCTAACATGTTGGTCTCTGTCTCGCATAAACGCTGAGACAAGCTTCTTTTGGACCTTGAACAAGCAATCAACTCCTCTTTCAGAACCATGCTATGTGCTCGCGACTGGTCCCTTTCTTCCCTTCGCAACTTGAGTTCACTATTGCTACCCCATAGAGCTCCGCGAAATTTGTTCCGGCCATACTCTTCCTTGCGAGCCCTCTTGGTCTCTCGTTCAAGGGCCCTTGCAGTAATTGCATTCTCTTCCCGTAACCCGGCACACTCCTTCCGAACGTGTGTAGCAGCCAACTTGAACTTCTCCTTGGCGAGTTTTGCCTTTCCTAACTCGCTTTTGAGAGCTTGGACTTCCTCGTCCTCTTCCGGTGCTTCAAAATTCTCTTCGCTGACTACTTTTACGAATGGTACCCACCAATGATGCCATTACGAATGCCTCTAAGCTCTTGATCTTTCCTTAACGGGGTTTCCCATGCTTTATGGATTCTTTGTATAGTCTTGGAATTTTGCGCGCCGAGATCCCTCATAAGGAAAGGAGACATGCTTTCTTCCGTCGGTGCTCCCCTCATGGGGTACCCTAGTTGTCTTATAGCGAGCGTGGGATTGTAATTAATACAACCCCTCGTTCCTACCAGCGGAATGTTTGGGTACCTTCCACATGAGAAAAGGACTCCTTCTTTTCCTTCCTTCCATAGGGGGAACCAACTGATTGTTCTACCTCCTATCCCGGCCAAGAGCTGGTCCCAATCCATTCTCCTCTTTTCAGTGCACGAGCGATGACTCAGGAGCGGACATGGATGTCTTGTGTCTTGTTGGAACAAGTGTGAAACCAACCAAACACAGAGGGCGGGTAAGCAACAGATGATCCGTGCACTACTCTTCTCGCACCTTCGGTCAAATGTGTCAAATAGATCTGCCAAGACAGCTACCACCGGACTTTCCTTACTATGGTGGTAGGCAAGGAAAGCGTCGATTGCTGCTAGGTCTATCAAACCATCCACGTTTGGAAAGAGGACGACCCCAAAAATTATTAAAGCTAACACATCCATAAACGGGACCCAGTCTCCTTGATTGGCCATACCCCTCGCCTTGTCTTCTAGGTACTTCTGTGGTAGGCCCGCTATGCCGTTCCGAGTCTGTTTTATGCGGTCCAAACCTCTGGCTGAATCCTTGACCACAGTTGCAATTCTGCTCAAAGAGGGGAGACACCCGGAGGAAAGATATGGTTTCCTTCCCCCGAGAGGACATCCTAGAATTTCCTCAAATTCTTCAATGGTTGGTACTAATTGGAAGTCCCCGAATGTGAAGCATCTCAAGGGCTGGTCGTAGTATTGGGTAAGTGATGCAATGGCTTCTATGGACACCTCTGCTATGGTCAATTCTAAGATTTTTCCGTAAGTCTTGCGGAAGGCTTGCATTTGGAGGGGTTCCATCAACCGCCCTAATTCCTTGATGCTGGTGGTATCTGGGCTTTTGACCTTGACTTGGTAGAACCTCTTGCCGGTTTGATTTGTTCCCATGCTTACTAAAGTGAGATAAAAGCCGGTGCAAATCAAAACTCCGATATCTCATGGGTGGAATGGATGAATGCATGATGGAATGCATATGACACAGATGCAATCTAGGAATGCGGGGGTCCGGGGAATTTGTCCCCTTCTTAGATACGACGTATAGGGGTAGCAAAATGCCCCAACGCACGTTTTTAAGAAGGCGACACGGACCCTCCGTTGGTTTGTTTACAGTAGGGATCAAGACAGAACCCATATGCAATGCCTATGCAAAAGACACAATGCGGGAATGTACACAGTATGACAATACTTATTGAACATAAGCAAAAGGGTATATGATACTCATGCATGGCAGTGTGAAAAATGGCACGCAGCGTGTTTGCTTTGTGCCCCTATTTAAAGGACCTATAAGGGAGAGAACTAACTAGGCTTTTAGTAATAATCCCCAAGGTAGTTATATCTCTCTTGATGGTTTCTAGAGGTATCATCCCCTTTGAAAAACACATTGTAGCAGTAGGGACTACTAGCAACAATAGGTTTTCAAAGAGAAAAGCTCTAGATGAGGGTTCACTGTAATCAAGCAAGTCGGAGACCTAGCATGATCACAGATTCACCTCCACTCCTTATGCTCCCATGAACCCGGGTATAGGGCCCTTTTTCACTCACAGTGTGTGCAAATAGTGTTGGTGTTTGTGTGCATCAAATGAATAAATATTTACTTCATGCATACATTTAAAACGCACTAAAAGCAACAAAGAGTTTATATAAGAACATAAGACAAATAAAGGGAAACCAACAAAGGAGAAAGTCATGATAAAACATTGCACAAGATTAAATGGCCTAACTCTCTAAAAAAAGTCCCCAGTGGAGTCGCCAACTGTCGCAACCTACCCTTCGGCGGGAGGGCGACGCGTGACTCGCGGGATACGTGTTCCACGAAAGGAATACGCGCGGAGTCGCCACCAACGTTTATTTGAGGAAAACGTCGGAAAAACCGGAAAAGACGCGATCTACGAACTTTTAAGTTGAAAGGTTCGGGAATTGTATTTACGCACGGGGAAGGTATTAGCACCCCACACGCCCGTCCCAAGGGACGGCAGCCTTTAATCGAATGTGCAAACATGACTTTGATTTTTTTGTTCCCTTTTATGTTCTTATATCCTTTATACCCTTTTTATATTTTTTTCCTTTTTTGTGGTCGACAAGGGTGTTTCCCTTTGCTCCTACGTATTCCTCAATTTGGGATGAGAAAATCAGACCTACGTAGTTCTTTCGGAACAAAGTGTTTGGTTAAGTTGTTTTTTTTTTTTTTATCTTTTTGCAAGATATATTTTGATTGAAAAAAGGTCATTTGAGGTGTTGGACCATTAAACGGTCTTTTGATTTTGAAAGGAGAGAAACGTTAAGGCATTGGACCATTAACGATCTCTTGTTTTTGAAAGGAGAGAAACGTTAAGGCATTTGGACCATTAACGATCTCTTGGGGTGGTCGACAAAAGCGGGGCTTTTGCTCCTACGTATCCTCAATTGCGATGAGGAAATCAGACCTACGTAGTTCTTGCTTATCAAGTGATTCTTTTTTATTTTAAGAGGTGATCATTTTAAGGCGTTGGACCTTAAAAATGATCCATTTTACTTAGTGAGAAAATGAAATGACGAACTTCAAAAGCCTATTTTTGTGGACGAGCTTGACTAGGTGGATTGATTTTAGCCTTTAGTTTCACTTTAGTTATTAATCAATTCGATTAAGAATGAGAAATCCCAAAGAGAAAACGTCCAATTGATTCTCCGCTTTATTTTACTAAAAAGATATTTTTTGATTATTATATTATTTTTTACCCTTTTTTGATTTCCAACGTGGTTACGGCACGACCGAGCGGTCGGAATTGATTTTAACCGAAGTTAGTGGATAATACAATTCAAACGTTCGGTGGAAATTTATTTTATTTTTAAGTTAAGCGAGAAACGACTTAAGTAAAATGGCTTAAGCACGTCAACAGGGGGTATAAAAAGTAAACAAAACGAGAATCAAAATGCACGAAACACAATGTGGACCACTACGGGTACATAGAATGAATCGAAAAGCTTGGTTCGAGGTACTTACCCGTTGAAGATCGAAGAACGATGAAGAACGAATGAAGAACGTCGAAGAACGATCGAAACCTTTGCGAGATTCCTCACGGAAAATGTTACGGAAACGTTTCGGAAGCGCCTCGGCTTAGATTTTCTTCACGGAAACAATTTTCCAAGCAAATTTGAAAGAGAGAGAAGTGCCTAAAGGGCTGGGATCCGTTCCTTCTTCATTTCCTCCCCTATTTATAGCAAAATAGGGGAGGTGGTTGCCGCCCAGCTCGCCCAGGCGAGCAGGGTTGCTTCCTCCAGAAGCAACCGCCTTCTGGAGGAATCTTCTGGAGGGCCCAAGTGGGCCTGGGTGCTATTTGCACCCCCATTTTTACTAAATACACCCCCTCTGCTGTTTTTTTTGGTGATTCTTTTTTCGTAAAGTTACGGAAACTTACGAATTTCGTAACGATACTTGTTTTCTTTCCGTAATGTTACGGAACCTTGCGGATTACATAATCATCCCCTTTTTGACTTACGGAATGTTACGGAACCTCACTTAATTATGCAACGATGCTTCCTTTTGATTTCCGGTGTGTCACGGAAACTTACGGATTGTCCTGGAATTTCATAAATTGCCTAATGATGGGTGCCAAGCACCTCACAAGGACCAAAGAATGGTCGCATGTCATCGAGCAAAGGTTCCCGGACGAAATTAGGGTATGACATTCGGCCATGTTGTTGGTGCAGTCGAATCCTAGCCTGGCTGTGAAGGGTACACATTGATTGTCCGGAGAGACCAATACTGCCCCAACGCCATGGCCTAGAATGTTTGACGCTCCGTCAAACCATACGGTCCATTTGTCCCGATCTTCGTCCGATTTTTCCTCAAACAAGGCCATGATGTTCTCATCCGGGAATTCAGGATGCATGGGCTGATAGTCGTTAAGAGGCTGTTGAGCCAAATAATCTGCTAAGGCGCTTCCTTTTATCGCCTTTTGGGTGACGTAGACTATATCAAACTCGGATAGCAGGACTTGCCACCGGGCGATTCGTCCCGTGAGAGCTGGCTTTTCAAAGATGTACTTAATCGGGTCCATCTTGGATATCAACCAGGTACTATGCCTCAGCATGTACTGCCTTAGACGATGAGATGCCCATACTAAAGCACAACACGTTCTTTCGAGCAAGGAGTAGTTCATTTCACAGGTTGTGAACTTCTTACTTAGGTAGTAAACAACGCGCTATTTCTTCCCGGATTCGTCATGTTGCCCCAGCATACACCCCAGTGACTCGTCCAAGATTGTCATGTACAAAATGAGAGGCCTTCCAGGTACTGGTGGCATAAGCACGGGAGGATTCATAAGGCACTTCTTGATCCTTCCAAAAGCTTCTTGGCAATCCTCATTCCAGCGATCAGTCTAGTTTTTGCGTAAGAGCTTGAACAATGGCTCACAAATGGCGGTGAGCTGCGATATGAATCTGGCAATATAATTCAAGCGTCCCAGGAAACCTCGGACTTGCCTCTCTGTACGGGGTTCTGGCATCTCAAGGATAGCCTTCACCTTTTCGGGGTCTACCTCTATCCCTTTCTGGCTTACAATGAAACCAAGTAATTTCCCTGATTTGACCCCAAAGGTACACTTAGCGGGGTTCAACCTTAATTGATATTTCTTAAGCCTTTCGAACAACTTCCGCAGGTTGACAAGGTGTTCTTCCTCGGATTTAGATTTAGCAATTATGTCGTCCACGTAGACCTTGATTTCTTGATGCATCATATCATGGAACAAAGCTACCATGGCCCGTTGATAAGTTGCCCCGACATTCTTGAGTCCAAAGGACATCACCTTGTAACAGAACGTCCCCCACAGGGTGATGAAAGTAGTCTTTTCCATATCCTCGGGCGCCATCTTTATCTGATTGAAACCGGAGAAACCGTCCATGAAGGAAAATAAAGCGAAATTGGCCGTGTTATCTACGAGGATATCGATGTGTGGTAAAGGAAAATTGTCCTTGGGACTGGCCCGATTCAGGTCCCGATAATCCACACACATCCGTACTTTCCCATCTTTCTTAGGGACCGGTACAATGTTGGCAACCCATTCTGGATACCGAGCGACGGCCAGAAAGCCAGCGTCAAATTGCTTCTTTACTTCTTCTTTTATTTTCAAGGATGTTTCGGGCTTCATCCTTCTCAGTTTCTGCTTTACCGGGGAACACTCGGGATTTAGAGGTAATCGGTGTTGTACAATGTCAGAACTCAAACCGGGCATATCTTGGTATGACCAAGCAAAGATGTCTTGGTAGTCTCTTAGCAGGATTATTAATTCTTCACGGATAGGTGCGGTAATACCTGTGCCTATCTTTACTTCTCTTTTTCCACTGCCAATTCCCAAGTCTATCAGTTCTGTCTCTTCTTGATGAGGCCCCATTTCTTGGTCCTCATGGGCGACCATCCTTTCTAATTCCGGGGGAAGTCTCTCATCCTCGTTCCCTCCATCTTTCGTTTGATTCGTTTCTTGCTCGAAGTTGATAGGCGGGTCCCAGGTATTAGTACCTTCGAGGGACTTGTCATCGGATCTGCCGTTTTAAAAAGTAAAGAAGTAAACATGCAAATGGATGAGAATGGGTAGAGACGTTGGAACAGATGAAGAAAGATCCTTGTATTTATAAATTCAAAACAAAGGACACAAAGCCTTAACAAAAGAAAAAAACTCTAAAGCCTAGGCCCAACTATAGAGCTTTTAAAACCGTAAAGGTTTACATTATGCTCGTTGCGTAAATGCCGGGGCGTTCCTCCACTCGCCAATTTCCCAGCTGGAAATCAGGAGGGCATGGTCGTACCAAATCCAATGTACTCGGAACATCATCTTTGCATATCACGACCACTTGACCTTTGTCTCCCAGACCCGCGCTTATAAAGCTTCTACTTATGTGGCAGGGCGGGCTTCCTTCACTTTCTTGTCTCCAATGCGAGCTTTGACCACCGCTCTTCCTTCCCGCGATGCTTCTCTTCATATCCGCCTGAGTGGGCTTATAGCCTAAACCATATGTCGCAACCTACCCTTCGGCGGGAGGGCGACGCGTGACTCGCGGGATGCGTGTTCCACGAAAGGAATACGCGCGGAGTCGCCACCAACGTTTATTTGAGGAAAACGTCGGAAAAACCGGAAAAGACGCGATCTACGAACTTTTAAGTGAAAGGTTCGGGAGTTGTATTTACGCACGGGGAAGGTATTAGCACCCCACACGTCCGCCCCAAAGGACGGCAGCCTTTAATCGAATGTGCAAACATGACTTTGATTTTTTATGTTCCCTTTTTATGTCTCTATATCCTTTATACCCTTTTTATATTTTCTTTTTTTGTGGTCGACAAGGGTGTTTCCCTTTGCTCCTACGTATTCCTCAATTTGGGATGAGAAAATCAGACCTACGTAGTTCTTTTGGAACAAAGTGTTTGGTTAAGTTGTTTTTTGTCTTTTTTGCAAAATATGTTTTTATTGAACAAAAGGTCATTTAAGGTGTTGAACCATTAAACGATCATTTGATTTTGAAAGGGGAGAAACGTTAAGGCGTTGGACCATTAACGATCTCTTGTTTTTGAAAGGAGAGAAACGTTAAGGCATTGGACCATTAACGATCTCTTGTTTTTGAAAGGAGAGAAACGTTAAGGCATTGGACCATTAACGATCTCTTGTTTTTGAAAGGAGAGAAACGTTAAGGCATTGGACCATTAATGATCTCTTGGGGTGGTCGACAAAAGCGGGGCTTTTGCTCCTACGTATCCTCAATGAGGAACTCAGACCTACGTAGTTCTTTCTTATCAAGTGATTCTTTTTTACTTAAGTGGTGGTCATTTTAAGGCGTTGGACCTTAAAAATGATCCATTTTACTTAGTGAGAAATTGAAATGACAAACTTCAAAAGCCTATTTTTGTGGACGAGCTTGACTAGGCGAGTTGATTTTAGCCTTAGTTTCACTTTAGTTATTAATCAATTCGATTAAGAATGAGAAATCCCAAAGAGAAAACGTCCGATTGATTTTCCGCTTTATTTTACTAAAAGATGTTTTTTTGATTATTATATTATTTTTACCTCTTTTTTTGATTTCCAACGTGGTTACGGCACGACCGAACGGTCGGAATTTATTTTAACCGAAGTTAACAGATAATACAATTCAAACGTTCGGTGGAAATTGATTTTATTTTTAAGTTAAGCGAGAAATGACTTAAGTAAAATGGCTTAAGCACGTCAACAGGGGGTATAAAAAGTAAACAAAACGAGAATAAAAATGCACGAAACACAATGTGGACCACCACGGGTACATAGAATGAATCGAAAAGCTTGGTTCGAGGTACTTACCCGTTGAAGATCGAAGAACGATGAAGAACGAATGAAGAACGTCGAAGAACGGTTGAAACCTTTGCGAAATTCCTCACGGAAAACGTTACGGAAACGTTTCGGAAGCGCCTCGGCTTAGATTTTCTTCACGGAAACGATTTTTCCAAGCAAATTCGAAAGAGAGAGAAGTGCCAAAGGGGCTGAACATTTTGAAACAGCTCCCCCCTCCCCTATTTATAGAAAAAAGGGAGGTGCTTGCCGCCCAAAGACTTAATGAAGAAGATTTCTAAGCGCACCCGAATTACTAAGTTCACCCCCTTTTTCGTATTTTACGGAAAAGTTACGGAAGCCTTACGGAACTGTTTTCGAATTTGATTTTCATCTTTTTTCTCTTCCCTTTCACCAATGTTAAGTGGAATATGCTTACCCAAAGTTTTCGGAAATTTTACGGAAGTATTACGGAAGCCGCGGAAGCCCCGAAAACCATTTTTCAAAAACGTGGAGGAGCTTGCCGCCCAGTTGCTTCCTCCTTAAGCAACCCAACTTCCAAAATGTTCTGGAAGGGCCTAGATTTGAATTTCTATTTACACCCCTATCTTGATAAGTTCACCCCCCTTACCTTTTTTGGTGATTCTTTTTTCGTAAAGTTACGGAAACTTACGAATCTCGTAACGATACTTGTTTTCTTTCCGTAATGTTACGGAACCTTGCGGATTACATAATCATCCCCTTTTTGACTTACGGAATGTTACGGAATCTCACTTAATTATGCAACGATGCTTCCATTTTATTTCCGGTGTGTCACGGAAACTTACGGATTGTGCATCAATATTTTTTTGGTTTTCCGGCATGTCCTGGAATTTCACAAATTGCCTAATGATGGGTACCAAGCACCTCACAAGGACCAAAGAAAGGTCGCATGTCATCAAGCAAAGGTCCCCGGACGAAATTAGGGTATGACAGTTGCCCCTCTTTACTTGTCTTTTATTGGAGATAAAAGGAAAGTAAAGATAAGACACTAATTTCGTTCCTCTCGATTTGACGAGAGTCGCGGGTGACCATAAAATCTCCACATGCAAATGACTTGTTGTTCCCGGAATTTCACAAATTGCCTAATGATGGGTGCCAAGCACCTCACAAGGACCAAAGAAAGGTCGCATGTCATCAAGCAAAGGTCCCCGGACGAAAATTAGGGTATGACACTAATTTCGCTCCTCTTGGTTGACGAGAGTCGCGGGTGACCATGACTTGTCGTTCCCGGATTTTCACAAATTGCCTAATGATGGGTGCCAAGCACCTCACAAGGACCAAAGAAAGGTCGCATGTCATCAAGCAAAGGTCCCCGGACGAAAATTAGTGTATGACACTAATTTCGCTCCTCTCGGTTGACGAGAGTCGCGGGTGACCATGACTTGTCGTTCCCGGATTTTCACAAATTGCCTAATGATGGGTGCCAAGCACCTCACAAGGACCAAAGAAAGGTCGCATGTCATCAAGCAAAGGTCCTCGGACGAAAATTAGTGTATGACACTAATTTCGCTCCTCTCGGTTGACGAGAGTCGCGGGTGACCATGAAATTTCCACATGTAAATGACTTGTTGTTCCCGGAGGAACAAAAGGTGCAGAAGACTATGTCAGCCTCTGCATGCTATCAAGCGTTCTGTCTTACAAATAGCAAAAGAATGTTTATACGGATAATCACTCGGGTATTTCCGCGTATCATCGGGCCCGCCGCCTCTGGATGACAAAAGGGTGCGGATAACCGTAAGGTATCTCCGCGTATCATCGGGCCCGCCGCCTCTGGATGATACAAGGGTGCAGAATGACCAAACTTGGTCTCTGCTTGTCATCGGGCCCGGCGCCTCTGGATGACAAAAGGGTGCGGATAACCGTAAGGTATCTCCGCGTATCATCGGGCCCGCCGCCTCTGGATGATACAAGGGTGCAGAATGACCAAACTTGGTCTCTGCTTGTCATCGGGCCCGCCGCCTCTGGATGACAAAAGGGTGCAGATAACCGTAAGGTATCTCCGCGTATCATCGGGCCCGCCGCCTCTGGATGATACAAGGGTGCAGAATGACCAAACTTGGTCTCTGCTTGTCATCGGGCCCGCCGCCTCTGGATGACAAAAGGGTGCGGATAACCGTAAGGTATCTCCGCGTATCATCGGGCCCGCCGCCTCTGGATGATACAAGGGTGCAGAATGACCAAACTTGGTCTCTGCTTGTCATCGGGCCCGCCGCCTCTGGATGACAAAAGGGTGCGGATAACCGTAAGGTATCTCCGCGTATCATCGGGCCCGCCGCCTCTGGATGATACAAGGGTGCAGAATGACCAAACTTGGTCTCTGCTTGTCATCGGGCCCACCGCCTCTGGATGACAAAAGGGTGCAGATAACCGTAAGGTATCTCCGCGTATCATCGGGCCCGCCGCCTCTGGATGATACAAGGGTGCAGAATGACCAAACTTGGTCTCTACTTGTCATCGGGCCCGCCGCCTCTGGATGACAAAAGGGTGCGGATAACCGTAAGGTATCTCCGCGTATCATCGGGCCCGCCGCCTCTGGATGATACAAGGGTGCAGAATGACCAAACTTGGTCTCTGCTTGTCATCGGGCCCGCCGCCTCTGGATGACAAAAGGGTGCGGATAACCGTAAGGTATCTCCGCGTATCATCGGGCCCGCCGCCTCTGGATGATACAAGGGTGCAGAATGACCAAACTTGGTCTCTGCTTGTCATCGGGTCCGCCGCCTCTGGATGACAAAAGGGTGCGGATAACCATAAGGTATCTCCGCGTATCATCGGGCCCGCCGCCTCTGGATGATACAAGGGTGCACGTCACATGACCTCAGGGTCAGTATGACAAAGATTATGGGGCGGCCGACAAAAGCAAGGCTCTTGCTCCTACGTATCCTCCAATGAGGAACTCAGACCTACGTAGTTCTGGATAACTTGTGAGACTTGAAAAGTCTCCATCGGAAAATGCTGACATCTCCGGAAAAGGCGCAGATGACCACATTGGCCTCTGCTCATCAATTACACTTGGGGTCACTGAATGACGAGGTGCGGATAACCGTAAGGTGTCTCCGCGGGCTACCAGCTCTTGGGTCATGGTAACAGAAAGCGGCGCGGTCGACAAAAGCGAGACTTTTGCTCCTACGTATCCTCCAATGAGGAACTCAGACCTACGTAGTTCTGGATAACTTGTGAGACTTGAAAAAGTCTCGGTGTTTTCTCCACTAAAATGCAAACATGCTTTAGCAAAGAGACAAATATTCCAACTGATTTAGAGCAGCATATGCTTTTTTGAGTGAAAAACAATGCGTTTACCGGGGAAGGAGAGTCTGCTGATGAAATCTCCCATAACCATAAATGAGATTTTGGATGTTAGCATTTCGTTTCTAAATGACCATTTAGAGGAAACACTGGGTTCGACAAAAATAGAAGAAAATCACTCAAAGTGTATCAATCTCGCACAGGTAAGTGTCTCATCCTAATTCCGAACCATAGATATGTCATGACTTGACTTTGCAAATTATTTCCTATCAAATCAAAAATTACATGCGTGATCATGGATCAATAGGACTTCCCTTGGGAATGGGTTTTCTTGATGGGTTTTTCGGCTTTTGTGTGTTTTTGGCTTTTGATTTTTTTGTTGGCTTTTTCTTTTTCTGTTTTTGTTTAGTGCGGGGCGAAAAAGTCGCTAGCGCACGGGATTTTGGTTGGTAATCAAAGGGAGAAGACCATTTTAGGTCGTGGTTTCCTTTCCTTCTTTTTGTTCATTTGGTGACAATTCTGTATTATTCAGATATTGTCCGGTCCAAAGACCTTTCTGCACATTTCTTCTGTTTTCTTTCGATCCCTGATCAGGAGCTTTCTTTCCTTCTTCTTCTTCCTTTTTTACTTTCTCCCATTCTTTGATTGGGAATTTTCTTTCTTTTCTTTTTGCTTTCTCCCACTCTTTGATTGGGAATTTTCCTTCTTTTCTTTTTTTGCTTTCTCTTTGATTGGAAATCTTCCTTCTTTCCTTTTCTTTGATTGGAAATTTCCCTTCTATTCTTTTCGCTTCCGAGGGTAAGGATTGACATTCTCACCCTGGGTCAAGGTTTATGGTGAGTTAGGATTTTGGCTCAAAGCTTGTAGAATGGCTAGACATGATACATGTCAGGGCTTGGTTTGGTTCAAGGATAAAAGGGATGCCCCACATTATTTCCATGACACAAATGCAAAAATGACGATTTGGAAATTTTATGCAAAACTGGTTATGCATGCACCTATGCGGACACTCAAGTGTCAAATTTTTATGGTCATGTGATGCTAGGGCTCAGGATTCATTTCCTCTATTTTAGTCAACCCAACGTTTCCAAAATATGTTTTTTTATCAATTTGTGCATTCATCCGAGTCCATTTTGGGCGTCTGGGAAAATCTTCACAGCATTCACCCTTCAGGTGTATACACATTTTTTCAAAAACTAGTTATGATCAGTGAATTTTTCCAAAGAAAAGTTGGAAGTCATCTCTTTTCAAAAGCATGTTGGTTTTTCAGCTTGACAACTTATTTTTTCTTTTTTCTCCTTCTTTTTTTTTTATCGTTATCATTTGTTTATTTCTTTTTCTTGTTTGTTTTTTTTTTCTTCTCTTTTTTTTTCATGAGGTATTTTGCTATATACATGCATATCCAAGGTATCTTGCTACCTAAACATACATATATATGTTTTGTAAGGTATTTTTGCTATATACATGCATATCCAAGGTATCTTTCTACCTAAACATACATATATATTTTGTGAAGTATTTTTTGTTTACATACATGCATATCTAAGGTATCTTTCTACCTAAACATACATATATATATTTTGTGAAGTGTTTTTTGTTTACATACATGCATATCTAAGGTATTTTTCTACCTAAACATACATATATATATTTTGTGAAGTGTTTTTTTGTTTACATACATGCATATCTAAGGTATTTTCACTACCTAAACATACATATATATGTTTTGTAAGGTATGACTACCTTCCGAGCTTGCGCTTGTTTTATTTAAATTCCCAGGATCATGAGCAACTAGGTGCGTCCTACTATAAAAAGTGATCAAATAGCAGGCAGAAATTTAAAAGGTACTAGGTTGCCTCCTAGTAGCGCTTCTTTAACGTCTTGAGCTGGACGCCTTATGACTTGTCGGTCACTGACCTAGTACTTTTCTTACATTTGGCTTTGGACTTGGTCACCTATTGGTCGGCCATGTTGCGTAGGCAATACTCAAACCTTTTTGTGGATGAGCAGAGGTGAACTCTAGAGGTGATGGCGGTGCGTCTGTTTCCCGCTGCCGACCATCCCAATGCTGCTGTGGTGTTTCGCCCTGCGCCTGTCTGGGGCACAGTACTTCTTGATGAAAGCTCGATTAGTAGGGGGCCTGATGCCCTTGCTGGAGGTGACAGGTACTCCGTAGAACTGACAGAGACCCGTAATTAGAGCTTGACAATTCCAAGACCCTGTTGGACTTCTTCGGGTCCACTAGGTGTCTTGCAGTCGCGATCCCTGCAAACAATAGATGAAATCAGAAATCAGTTGAGCGATGTGCATACTTACCTATGATGACGTGACCTTGCCGGGGGGGTACGGGCACCCCGTAGGACTGATAGAGGCCCGTAACCAGAGCTGGAAACCCCAGGGCCCTGTTGGACTTCTTCAGGTTCACTGGGTGTCTTTGTGGGTGCGATCCCTGCAAACAAATAAATGGTATCAGAAATCAGTTGAACCATATGCATACTTACCCATGTCGGGACGGCACAGACCAACTGATACTTCCGCAGGGGGAGATTGGCATTGCGGTCGCTGGGCAGAATGTTGCTAAGTAGCAATGTCATCTATATCTGTGTAAGAGTGGTCATGTTGGTGCGCATGGTCCGCACTCTTCTCTTTGCAGCGGCACGGGTGAAATCTTGCCCCAGTATGCATAGTAGCTGTGTGATAGCCTCCCTCTCTGGTTGTGCTCGCACAGTTGGCCCTCCTCCAATATCAGGGGGTGGCCCAGGAACTGTTAAAAGGAAACTACTGGTCCCTTAACCGGGAGTGCAAGTCTCGGTTAAGCATTTAAGGACAGAGGACCTTAAATTATCTTAAGGTGTGGATATGGAGCCCACTGAAAGTGAGGACGCGTAGTCCTCTAAAGGCGAGGGCGTGTAGCCCTCTGAAGTTCAGGACGTGTCGCCTTTCGAAGGCGAGGGAGTGTAGTCCTATGATGGCAAGGACGTGCAATCCTCTAAAGGTGAGGGCATGCCCCCCTTTGAAAATGGGGAACATGTAGTCCTCTGATGGCGAGGACGTGTAGTCCTCTAAAGGTGAGGACGTGTAGTCCTCTGAATGTGAGGGCGTGTAGCCCTACAAAGGTGAAGGCACATGACCCTTTGACGGCGAGGACGTGTAGTCCTCTGAAGTTGAAGGTACATGACCCTTTGAAGGCGAGGACGTGTAGTCCTCTGAAGGTGAAGGTAACTAGTACCCAAGGTGAGGGCGTGTAGCCCTCTCAAGGCGAGGACTTATAGTCCTCTGGAGGTGAGGGCGTGCAGCCCTCTGGTGGTGAGGACGTGTAGTCCTCTCAAGGCGAGGACGTGTAGTCCTCTGACGGTGAGGGTAACTAGTACCCAAGGTGAGGGCGTGTAGCCCTCTCAAGGCGAGGACATGTAGTCCTCTGGAGGTAAGGGCGTGCAGCCCTCTGATGGTGAGGACGTGTAGTCCTCTCAAGGCGAGGACGTGTAGTCCTCTGACGGTGAGGGTAACTAGTACCCAAGGTGAGGGCGTGTAGCCCTCTCAAGGCGAGGACATGTAGTCCTCTAGAGGTGAGGGCGTGCAGCCCTCTGATGGTGAGGACGTGTAGTCCTCTCAAGGCGAGGACGTGTAGTCCTCTCAACGGTGAGGGTAACTAGTACCCAAGGTGAGGGCGTGTAGCCCTCTCAAGGCAAGGACTTATAGTCCTCTGGAGGTGAGGGCGTGCAGCCCTCTGGTGGTGAGGATGTGTAGTCCTCTCAAGGCGAGGACGTGTAGTCCTCTGACGGTGAGGGTAACTAGTACCCAAGGTGAGGGCGTGTAGCCCTCTCAAGGCGAGGACATGTAGTCCTCTGGAGGTAAGGGCGTGCAGCCCTCTGATGGTGAGGACGTGTAGTCCTCTCAAGGCGAGGACGTGTAGTCCTCTGACGGTGAGGGTAACTAGTACCCAAGGTGAGGGCGTGTAGCCCTCTCAAGGCGAGGACATGTAGTCCTCTAGAGGTGAGAGCGTGCAGCCCTCTGATGGTGAGGACGTGTAGTCCTCTCAAGGCGAGGACGTGTAGTCCTCTCAACGGTGAGGGTAACTAGTACCCAAGGTGAGGGCGTGTAGCCCTCTCAAGGCGAGGACATGTAGTCCTCTGGAGGTGAGGGCGTGCAGCCCTCTGATGGTGAGGACGTGTAGTCCTCTCAAGGCGAGGACGTGTAGTCCTCTCAACGGTGAGGGTAACTAGTACCCAAGGTGAGGGCGTGTAGCCCTCTCAAGGCGAGGACATGTAGTCCTCTGGAGGTGAGGGCGTGCAGCCCTCTGATGGTGAGGACGTGTAGTCCTCTCAAGGCGAGGACGTGTAGTCCTCTCAACGGTGAGGGTAACTAGTACCCAAGGTGAGGGCGTGTAGCCCTCTCAAGGCGAGGACATGTAGTCCTCTGAAGGTGAGGGCGTGCAGCCCTCTGTTGGCGAGGACGTGTAGTCCTCTAAAAGGTGAGGGTAACTAGTACCCAAGGTGAGGGCGCACAGCCCTCTCAAGGCGAGGACATGTAGTCCTCTGGAGGTGAGCCAATAGGTACAAGTACCAAAGGACTTTACAAGAAAGGAAGAGGTCGACTCTTTGAGAGGGCCTCTCATCTATTCACTTATTACCTAATATGAACATAATGATTTTTTTGGGGATGCAAATGTATGCAACCTTCATCTTGAAATGCAGTAAATGCAGGCTTTGTATGCAATAATGCAATGTTATAGAAAATTGTACAATGTTCATGACATTCTTTCCCTATTTTGTGATTTTGATTTTGATTTTTTTTTTTTTTTGGAAAACACAGATTGACTGTCCTTTTGAAAGAGGTGATAATTCATGCAACCTTATCCTATCTTTTGCAAATCTCTCCGAGAACTCCCTCAGAGTGTGTGTTTTGTTTGATTTAGTCATTTGACCATTTTGGAGTGACGGCAATGGAGTCGTTTGATGTTTAATCAATCCATTGAAATCCTAGGGTTTGTCCCCCTTTTTTTTCTTGTTTAAAAACATCGACGGGTGAGAACTTTTGATCTGCCCCTATGTTCACTTGAGGCTCATGCACGATGCCCCTCATTGCCCCAGTGTAAGGCTTTGAGGTATCAATCGTTGCCTTTCGTCATGACCTTGTAGGAGGGAACCTATTGGGTGAGAACTTCTAATCTGCCCCTAGGTTCGCTTGAAGTTTTTGCATGGTGCCTTTCGTTGCCCCAGTGTAGGGCTTAGAGGTACCAATTGTTGTCTTGTTTTCACGACCTCGTAGTGAGGAAGAATGAAAGAAGCAGTTGATTCTTGCAAAAAAGAATTTTCCAAGGACGAGAAATAATTGAAGGATCTTTCAGTTGATGGATTAAGTCAAATGACTCCTATGTAGAAGCAAGATGTTTTGATGTCTTGATGATGCTAAAGGATCAAGTGCTTCTAAGTTTTATACAAGAAAATCAAGATATATGATCAATTTGATCTCTAGAATCTTAGGAAGAAGTTTCCAAATTGAAGAAGCAAAAGGTTTGACCAAGGAATTCTATCCTTTCAAATTGAGATTTGCTCTCTGGTAATCGATTACTAGCAGTTTGAAAATGTTTTAATTCAAATTTTTAAAACCTGTAATCGATTACATAAGTCTTGTAATTGATTACCAGAGGGGATTTTCAGAAAATAATTTCCAAGAGACATATCTATTCAAATGTTTTATGAACGGCCATTCAAATGTTTTAAAGAGAGTTTTTATTGCCCAAACAGTTTTATCCTCTCGAAAGATCAAGAGTATTTCTGAACTGAAATGTCTTATCCTCTCAAAAAGATTCCTTGGTCAACCACTTGCTTATTCAATAAGGAATTTTGATTGGTCTTCATTGTACAATCTATCCCTTTTAAGAGAGATTTCTTCTTCTTATTTCTGAAAAGGGATTAAGAGACCGTGGGTCTCTTGTAGTAGAGGATTCTTGAACACAAGGGAAGGGTTGTCCCTATGTGCATTGTTAATCCGAAAAGAGAGAGTGAAAGTTTAATTGGGGAATAATATTCGTATCTTAATTCAATCCCCTCTTCTTCTCAAGGTAACTGAGGCCATTTGTCCAACATCCTATTCTTGATAACTCACTTCTCTCTAAAAAGACAAAATGAGGTCACATGAACGTCTATATTTTTACTTGAAAACACAGTCAATCAAATGCCTTTTTATTTTTTATTTTGAAACTTATTTTTTATTTTGAAACTTATTTGTTTTGAACTTTACTCGTTGTTTTACGGCAACCCCACCAACGTGCAAGACGAGTAATCTCTGATTGAACGGTCTTGGAAGTCCAAACTCAGGAGCACAGGTCGCTTGAGCAAATAGACCAATGGCTTGCACCCACATTCCGGTGAAAGTTGAATAAGCAAACATGCGTTTGTGAGAGGATGAGGGACAAGGATGTCCATTTTATCCATATCATTTAGCATTGTAACTGTGGTTTATAATAATGGCATAAACTTGAAAATCCTGATGAGTCATAACAACAGCTTCCAGAATTGCCCCATGTATGGTGTTGCTTGTCAATGTTATGATTCAACAAGCGATTCTCCTCAAATTTCAGCCAACCCGTATCAATTAGACTTCACACTTTATGCTTCGGGGTCATACAATGCTCAATGGAATGCCCCAGGGCTCCTCCACGATAAGCACACGTTGCGTTTGAGTCGTATTCTCGGAGAAATGGAGGTTGATGAACCTTGGCTAGGGTTATGGCTACCATTGAATTATCAAGTAGATATGGGAGCAAGTCAGCATAGGACACTGGAATTGGGGTGAATTCTACAGGCTTTCTCGCTGCAAAATTCACTTCTTGGTTGGTGTTTTTGGTTTGTGCTAAAGGTGGTGTTCGTCATTGGAAGTGCGGTAGACAGACTTTGTGGTAGATTTAGGGATGGCCTTTGTGGATACCTGGGTGGTGGGTAAGGAGAAGGTTTGTTATTGGCTGAGTAAAGATATTGTTGGGTTGGTGGGAAACTTGGCCGTACAGGAATGGCAGTCACAGCATGGGTTTCTCCCTCATCCTCACCCTCTTTATTTGCCCCAGTTTTCTCAGTCGTCCTAGTAGGATGATCAAATTTGCCTTTTTTTCAGACCCACATCGATCCTTTCACTGGCGAAGACCAAATCTGCAAAGCTTTGAGGGTGCGCAGCCCACCATCTTTTCATAGTAGAGTACCGATAATGTGTCTACCATCACGATTATCGTCTCCCTTTCCATTATTGGGGGTACCACCTGGGCCGCCAGATCCCTCCACCTTTTGGGCGTGTTCTTTGAATGATCCGTCCCCCTTTTTGCACATGTTCTGTAGTTGCATCCTATCCGGAACCATATCAAAATTGTACTGATACTGCCTAACAAAGGCAACCATTAGGTCCTTCCAAGAATGGACTCGGGAAGATTCCAAGTTAGTGTACCAGGTAACAGCTACCCCAGTAAGACTTTCTTGGAAGGAATGTATTAGCAATTCCTCATCTTTTGCGTATTCCCCCATCTTCTGACAATACATCTTTAGATGGTTCTTGGGACAAGTAGTCCCCTTGTACTTGTCAAGGTCCAGCACCTTGAACTTGGGAGGGGTGATGATATTGGGTTCTAGGAACAACTCTTTTAGGTTAGCAAAGGCATAATCTTCACCTCCTTCAATGGCCCTGAGCCTTTCCTCTAGATGATCCAACTTTCCCATTTCTTCCATAGCAGGAGGGGCTCTTCCCACCGCAAAATGCAATGGTTGTGGTTGTGGGCGAAACTGAGGGCCCTCCAAAGTGTTTTCAAAGGGTATACCACCAACTGCTTGCCCTTCAGTGGCATATCCGAGCCAAGGCTCGAAGTCAGCTAGATTGTGGTGGGGAATTTCATGTGTCTCCCCCATGGTTTGAGAGATATGTGCCTGATGAGGTTATTGGTCCTCAATGAGTATCGGAGTGGAGTTATTGAGATTTTCATTGAGAGTGTATGCCACATTGGGTGGTGTATAGTTGGGAGGCAAGCCATATGATGGGAAGGCGTACTCGTTTTGAATTTGCACATCATGGGGTCATCCGTACTTCCCAAATCTTTGCCTACCATATCTGAGGTTGGATGATGTATTTGGTTGATGTCGGATGGGGACGTCGGGTTCACCTTAGCAACAACGCTGGTAGCGGCAATTGCAACCGCATTGGCTTCCAATATCTTCTTCACGCTCATCATGGCCTCCATCATTGTGGCCATTTTCTCTTTAATGGCCTCCATGTCGGCCTTCATCTTCTCTTGTATCTCCTCTACTTCACCCATTACTCTAGCTCTAGCACAAGTTCGGTAAGGGCACCGTAAAGTGTGTCCTTTTCTTTTTTATAACAATGATTAAATTCATTTTATTTTATTTTATTTTATTTTTCAAGGAAAGAATGCAATGAGCAATGCAACCAATGAAAAGCATGGATGTATGCGAATGATGTACAGTTGAAGTATTGCGAATTTTTACGCAAGATATGGGGTTGAATCAATTTAGATTTTCAACATGGTCCATGACATCTTTGTCAAGGTGAAACTGGAAGTAACAAGGACATCAATAATCCTAAATATGTTTGGCAGTAGACGAAGCAGTGATGTGACTCGATTCATCTTTTGCCCCAATTTTGCAAGACGGTTACTTCCATATTTCAACTTGACTTGATGAACCTTTTTGTAAAAGCGTGAGCTTGGTTCAACCCTATAATCCAAGGAATGGCAATTCTGATCGCCAATACTTCAACAACATCTCATAGGGATGAATGACTCGGGCATACTTTAAGCTTATGCACGGAAAATGTAATTATGAAATTGAGATGCCCGAAGAAACACCATTTCCTAGTTAACCATGCATTAGGTACCATGTTCAATTATTTTGTTTTTTAAGTGAAACGGGTTTATGATCCCAACATGGTTGGCTCGTGGTGCCTAACACATGAAACTAAGAATGTAGTGTGAAGTTTCACGCTTCCCCCTTTTTTGTTTTTGTTTTGTAGAGGAAAACGCAAGGATGAGCAAACATGAAAACAAATGGTATGCAATTTTGCAGATCAAAAAGTTTGTTGAACGCATATGCATGATGATGCCATGACTCATGCAAAATGTGAGGCTGGAATATGATAACGGACAAATGCAGGATATGTCCATTATGATGTTATGAAGAGATGCTTATGCGATGCATGATATGAATGCATTTTACGGACACGAGAGCCCGGAAAATTATCTCTTCTTACTTGTGCATTTGGGGGCGCAGTGCCCCATGTGTACAATTAAGAAGGTGATATGGACCTTCCGGCTTCCTGTGACAAAGGACGAGACCAACATACAATGCATGCTAGAGATAAAATGCGGGAGTGACTTGATTCGCACTGATTTTTGGAGTAAAAACGTGGGATAAACTCATTTTATTCAAAAAGTTATAACTAGTCAAGATCTGAGCGACAATACAAACTTCCTAGCGGTTTCTAATCATATGGTCCATTAAGTCTATCATATGCTGACAATAGCTGAGAAGTCCATGGATCTCCTTGGGGGCGGAGTAGGTGTCCGCCATTGCTTTGGCCTTGGCTAGCAATCGGGGAAGTTCTTGACTCCTGTTCAAAGTAAGAGCAAATCGGTCTGTCCACATTGTTGCCTCTTAGTGCCATGAATCAATTACCCTCTCCCTTGCTTCGCTTTCTGCTGATATCTTGGCGTACTCATCCTCTAGCCTTTGCTCGTGAGTCGCCGCTAGATTTAGCTTCTCTTTGCACTCATCGATGACGGCCCACATATTCCCTTCAGTCTCGCTTAACTGTTGGGACAAATTTCTTTTCGACCTAAGGTAAGCCTTTAGCTCGTCTTTCAAGATCATGCCTTTGACCCTTGATGATTCCTTTCACCTCTTCGGAGCTTGAGCTTACTATTGCTGCCCTATAAAGCCCCTCAAAACTTTGCTGGCACGTGTTCTTCCTTTCGGGCCTTCTTGGTTTCTCGTTCCAAGGCTTCAGCGGTGGCCATATTGACGTCCCTTAGTTCATCATACTCTTTTCAGACTTTGATGGCTATGGACTTGAACTTCTCTTCGACTACTCGGGCTCTTTCAAGCTCTGCCTTTAGGGCTTGTACCTCATCACTTTCTTCCGAAGCTTTAACCTCATCGTCCCTCACAGTCTTTAGATTTGGGAGCCAATCCAATCCTTGTGTTCGGACTCTCAGCCACTTATGATAGCCGCCGATGATCCCATTACTGCTTCCCCTAAGCTCTCTGTCCTTTCTTCATGCCGCATCCCATGCCTTGCGAACTCCTTGGAGTACCCTCGCGTTGTGGTCACTAAAACCCTGTGCGATGAAAGGCGTGATGCTTTCGTCTAATGGCGCTCCTCTCATGGGGTAGCCAAGCTGTCTTATGGTGAGAACGGGATTATAATTAATACAACCCCTTGTTCCCATCAAGGGAACATTTGGACATCCTTCGCATGAAGATAGAATCTTGATTCTTCCTTCCTTCTAGCGAAGGAACCAATTAACAGACGCCCCCCCATGCTAGCCAAGAGTTGGTCCCAATTCGCCTTTCCTTTTTCGACGCACGAGCGGTAACCTTGTAGCGGATAGACAGGCCTACCTTCTTGGAGAAAAAGGTGTGAAACCAGCCCCACATAGAGAGCTGGAGTACAGCAAACAATCCTTGCATTGCTTTCTTCACATCTTCGGTCGAAGGTGTCATATAGGTCGGCTAGCATAGCGACAACCGGACTTTCCTTGTGGTTATGATAGGCGAGAAAAACGTCGATCGCTGCCAGGTCCACCAACCCATCCACATTTGGAAAGAGGACTCCCTCGAAAATCAACAGTGTGAGAATATCTATGAATGGGGTCCACTCGCCTTTATCTGCCAAGATTCTTGCTTTTACCTCCAAATATTTTCTCGGTATTCCGACCACCCCATTTTCGACTTGCCTTTGGCGGTCTAATTCCTGCGCCGAGATTTGGACTTTTTTAGAAATTCTGGCCAATGAGGGTTAGAACCCTGAGAAGAGGTATGGTTTCCTTCCCCCTAGAGGACATCCTAGGATCTCTTCAAATTCTTCCACCATTGGTGATAGCTGGAAGTCCCCAAAGATGAAGCACCTCAACGGCTGATCATAATACTGGGCGAGGGAGGCAATTGGTTCCATGGAGACTTCTACCCTAGCTAGGTCCCAAATGCTTACCATAGGCTTTGCGGAAGGCTTGCCGTTGAAGTTGACCCATTAATTGCCCGAACTTTCGTAAACTGGTGACCTCTAAGCTCTTGATTTTGACTTGATAAAACCTCTTTTTAAGCGAAGGCTTTTGACTTGATCCCATGTTTTACTAAAGTGAAATAAAATCTAGTGCGAATCAAAACTCCGACATCTATCATGGGTGGAATGGATGAATGCATGAAGGAATGCATATGACACGGATGCAATTTATGAATACCGGAGCTCGGGAAATTGTCTCCTTCTTAGATACAACGTCTTGGGGTAGCAAAGTGCCCAACGTATGTATTTAAGAAGGTGACACGGACCCTCCGTTGGTTTGCCCAAGAGAGGGGATTAAGACGGAACCCGCACATGATGCACATGCGAAAGGTACAATACGGGGATGTACATAGTATGATAATATTCACTGAACATAAGCAAACGGGTATATGATACTTATGCATGGCAGTGTGAAAAATGGCACGCAACGTGTTTGCTCCATGCCCCTATTTAAGGGACCTATAAGGGAGAGAACTAACTAGGCTTTTAGCAATAATCCCCAAGGTAGTTATATCTCTCTTGATGGTTTCTAGAGGTATCATCCCCTTCGAAGAACATATTGCAGCAGTAGGGACTACTAGCAACAATAAGTTTTCAAAGAGAAAAGCTCTAGACGAGGGTTCACTGTAATCAAGCAAGTCGGAGACCTAGCATGATCACAGATTCACCTCCACTCCTTATGTTCCCATGAACCCGGGTATAGGGCCCTTTTTCACTCACAGTGTGTGCAAATAGTGTCGATGTTTGTGTGCATCAAATGAATAAATATTTACCTCATGCATACATTTTAAAACGCACTAAAAGCAACAAAGAGTTTATATACACAAGTATATAATGAAGGAAAACAACAAAGGAGTAAGTCACGGTAAAGCATTTGCACAAGATTAAATGGCCTAACTCTCTAAAAATCAGTCCCCAGTGGAGTCGCCAACTGTCGCAACCTACCCTTCGGCGGGAGGGCGACGCGTGACTCGCGGGATGCGTGTTCCACGAAAGGAATACGCGCGGAGTCGCCACCAACGTTTATTTGAGGAAAACGTCGGAAAAACCGGAAAAGACGCGATCTACGAACTTTTAAGTGAAAGGTTCGGGAGTTGTATTTACGCACGGGGAAGGTATTAGCACCCCACACGTCCGCCCCAAAGGACGGCAGCCTTTAATCGAATGTGCAAACATGACTTTGATTTTTTATGTTCCCTTTTTATGTCTCTATATCCTTTATACCCTTTTTATATTTTCTTTTTTTGTGGTCGACAAGGGTGTTTCCCTTTGCTCCTACGTATTCCTCAATTTGGGATGAGAAAATCAGACCTACGTAGTTCTTTTGGAACAAAGTGTTTGGTTAAGTTGTTTTTTGTCTTTTTTGCAAAATATGTTTTTATTGAACAAAAGGTCATTTAAGGTGTTGAACCATTAAACGGTCATTTGATTTTGAAAGGGGAGAAACGTTAAGGTGTTGGACCATTAACGATCTCTTGTTTTTGAAAGGAGAGAAACGTTAAGGCATTGGACCATTAACGATCTCTTGTTTTTGAAAGGAGAGAAACGTTAAGGCATTGGACCATTAACGATCTCTTGTTTTTGAAAGGAGAGAAACGTTAAGGCATTGGACCATTAACGATCTCTTGGGGTGGTCGACAAAAGCGGGGCTTTTGCTCCTACGTATCCTCAATGAGGAACTCAGACCTACGTAGTTCTTTCTTATCAAGTGATTCTTTTTTACTTAAGTGGTGGTCATTTTAAGGCGTTGGACCTTAAAAATGATCCATTTGACTTAGTGAGAAATTGAAATGACAAACTTCAAAAGCCTATTTTTGTGGACGAGCTTGACTAGGCGAGTTGATTTTAGCCTTAGTTTCACTTTAGTTATTAATCAATTCGATTAAGAATGAGAAATCCCAAAGAGAAAACGTCCGATTGATTTTCCGCTTTATTTTACTAAAAGATGTTTTTTTGATTATTATATTATTTTTACCTCTTTTTTTGATTTCCAACGTGGTTACGGCACGACCGAACGGTCGGAATTTATTTTAACCGAAGTTAACGGATAATACAATTCAAACGTTCGGTGGAAATTGATTTTATTTTTAAGTTAAGCGAGAAATGACTTAAGTAAAATGGCTTAAGCACGTCAACAGGGGGTATAAAAAGTAAACAAAACGAGAATAAAAATGCACGAAACACAATGTGGACCACCACGGGTACATAGAATGAATCGAAAAGCTTGGTTCGAGGTACTTACCCGTTGAAGATCGAAGAACGATGAAGAACGAATGAAGAACGTCGAAGAACGGTTGAAACCTTTGCGAAATTCCTCACGGAAAACGTTACGGAAACGTTTCGGAAGCGCCTCGGCTTAGATTTTCTTCACGGAAACGATTTTTCCAAGCAAATTCGAAAGAGAGAGAAGTGCCAAAGGGGCTGAACATTTTGAAACAGCTCCCCCCTCCCCTATTTATAGAAAAAAAGGGAGGTGCTTGCCGCCCAAAGACTTAATGAAGAAGATTTCTAAGCGCACCCGAATTACTAAGTTCACCCCCCTTTTCGTATTTTACGGAAAAGTTACGGAAGCCTTACGGAACTGTTTTCGAATTTGATTTTCATCTTTTTTCTCTTCCCTTTCGCCAATGTTAAGTGGAATATGCTTACCCAAAGTTTTCGGAAATTTTACGGAAGCCGCGGAAGCCCCGAAAACCATTTTTCAAAAACGTGGAGGAGCTTGCCGCCCAGTTGCTTCCTCCTTAAGCAACCCAACTTCCAAAATGTTCTGGAAGGGCCTAGATTTGAATTTCTATTTACACCCCTATCTTGATAAGTTCACCCCCCCTTACCTTTTTTGGTGATTCTTTTTTCGTAAAGTTACGGAAACTTACGAATCTCGTAACGATACTTGTTTTCTTTCCGTAATGTTACGGAACCTTGCGGATTACATAATCATCCCCTTTTTGACTTACGGAATGTTACGGAATCTCACTTAATTATGCAACGATGCTTCCATTTTATTTCCGGTGTGTCACGGAAACTTACGGATTGTGAATCAATATTTTTTTGGTTTTCCGGCATGTCTTGGAATTTCACAAATTGCCTAATGATGGGTACCAAGCACCTCACAAGGACCAAAGAAAGGTCGCATGTCATCAAGCAAAGGTCCCCGGACGAAATTAGGGTATGACACCATACTTCCCACGATTTCCTTTGGCATTTATCAGGCTAGTTATGCCGCCGTTGTCTTTGCCTAAACCCATTCCGGGTTCGTAACCGTTCCCCAACATAACTCGGGCCATCATTACTGCTGCATCGGACAGGCAAGGCCGCCCAGAGAAGGAGTCCACGGAGGAAATGCTGACCACCTCAAAAGACTGGAAAGCGGTTTCTAACGATTCTTCTGCGGCTTCCACATAAGGCATAGAGGATGGGCAGCTCACCAAGATGTCTTCCTCGCCTGACACGATGACCAAATGCCCCTCCACTACGAATTTCAACTTTTGGTGGAGTGTAGAGGGCACAACTCCCACTGAGTGGATCCACGGGCGCCCCAACAGACAGTTGTAGGGGGGGTTAATATCCATTATTTGGAAGGTGACTTGACAGGTGTGAGGGCCTATTTGTACTGGGAGATCGATCTCTCCCCTAACCTCTCGGCGAGTGCCGTCGAAGGCACGAACCACCATTGAACTCGGCTTTAAGTGGGAAGCATTAAATGGTAATTTCTCCAAAGTGCTCTTAGGCATCACGTTTAAACTGGAGCCATTATCGATGAGCACTTTGGCTACGACATGGTCCATACACTTGACTGATACGTGCAAAGCCTTATTATGCCCTCTCCCCTCGGCGGGGATTTCTTCTTCAGCGAAGGCAAGATAGTTGTTGGCAGTGATATTGTTGACCAGCCCTCCGAAACCTTCTACCGAGATATCTTGGGCCACATGGGCCTCGTTCAGAACTTTTACTAGCAGAGCCCGATGAGGCTCGGAGCTCATAAGTAACTCCAACAGCGAGACCCTGGCCGGAGTTTTGTTGAGCTGTTCGATAACCTTGAATTCGCTCTGCTGAATTATACGGAGGAACTCGCTGGCTTCCTCTAGCGACACCTCCTTTTTACCATCCTTTTTCTCCGGAAGGCCTTTTGCCAGAATATCTTTATTCGAAGCGTGGGGTGCTTCGCCATCTTGTTCCTCCACCACTTTTCCTTTTCCTTTGACGTCCGCGGGTTGGACTGGTAGGTCCGGAGGCGCGAACACATGACCACTACGGGTCACACCACTCAGTCCCGTGATATTTGTTACTTTAGCTGACAACGAGCTGACGTCGGTGGCTTCTTCTTCCTTCTTCCTCGGAGGTGTATATCTCCATGGTACTGCGTGGCTACTTTGGTATGGGAAAGGAACTGGTTTAGCTGCTAAGGGGTGTCCGGGCTTTTGCGAAGCTGCGCTTTTAGTGAAGTATATCACCAAGGGTTTGGGCTTTGCAACACTGCTCCCATCCGTGGACTGCATGCATATATGCTGCTCTTCTTTTCCTTCACTGCCGACTTCCAATCGACCTTGATCTATCATCCGCTGTAACAATTCCTCTACTCCCAAACACGTCTCCATGTCATGCAGCTCGCCGGAATGCAGCAAACAGGAATCCTCCTTACACCCACTATGAGGAATCACACCTCCCTTTTGTAGGGCCTCAAAGATAAACCTCCTAGGGGTTGCCACATCCCTTAAAGGTTTAGACTCGCGCGGTCTACCGGACTCAACGGCGTTAATTGCTCCCCCTCCATGATTGGCGAGCGGGTTGGTTCGCACATTGGGCCGATCCTCTTGGAAGGTTAGCCATCCAGCATCCATCAAATGTTGGACCTTGTATTTAAGGGCCAAGCATTTTTCAACGGAATGTCCCGGGACACCCCCATGGTACTTGCAAGTTGCATTAGGGTCATACCACTTTGGGAAAGGGGGTTGGAGGACCCTTCCGGGAGTTACCACGGCCAAATGATTGGCGATGAGGGATGGCAAGAGGTCTTCGTACGTCATTGGGAGTGGGGTGAATTCTTGAAATGGCCTCGGAGGGAAGTTCCTTGTCGTGTTGGAATTACTGGCCGGGCGAGTCGTGTTCGGAGTTGGAACTTGGGGAGCTTCCCTCTGGGTGGGTGCCTTAGGCTGCACGGGTGTTGAACTAGAGGCGTTCCCGGTATGAGCCGAGAAGCTCGGGTGATGTTGCGCGTACTGATGGGTACTATGAGGTGTTTGCTGGGGTTTGACCCACGCGGGTGTTGAAGAGACGGCATGGGCATCTCCTTCCTTCCTTTTTGCCCCTGTTGCCCCGATTCTTTTGGCATTCGCACTCGTGGAGGAAACGTAATCAAACTTTCCTCTTTTCAATCCTACCTCGATTCTTTCCCCGGCGAATACTAGGTCCGCAAAGCTGGACGGCATATAACCTACTAGCTTCTCATAGTAGAACACTGGGAGAGTGTCTACCATCATGGTGATCATCTCTCTCTCAACCATGGGAGGAGCTACTTGTGCCGCCAAATCTCTCCACCGCTGCGCGTAGTCTTTAAAGGTTTCACCCTCTTTCTTGAACATATTCTGCAGTTGAGTGCAGTCGGGAGCCATATCAGAATTGTACTGATATTGCCTTAGGAAGGCAGTAATCAGATCTTTCAAAGTACGGATACGGGAAGCTTCCAAATTAGTGTACCACACTACCGCGGCTCCGGCCAAGCTATCTTGAAAAAAGTGTATTAATAGCTTTTCATCCTTAGAGTGTGCGCCCATCTTGCGGCAGTACATCTTGAGATGGTTTTTGGGACAAGTCGTCCCTTTATACTTGTCGAAGTCCGGTACCTTGAACTTCGGGGGGATAACAACATCGGGTACTAAGCAAAGATCCGTCATGTCTGCGAACGGATAGTCCCCAAATCCTTCCACGGCTCTCAATCTTTCCTCGAGGAGATCAAGCTTCCTCTTTTCTTCAGTTGCCAGGGGCGGTCCTTCCGTGGACAAAACTATTGGTTGTGTCGCGATGTTGGGTTGAGGCAATGTGCTGGGTGCTGGCCCTTCGGGGATCGGGGGATAGAACTCGACATCCCTTCGAGCATAGTCTTGAGGGTCTTTGTGGACTTCTTCGGGCTGTTGAGGAGGCTCTCTTTCAAGGACGGGAGAAGCAATATGGCCCGCATCGTCTTGCAAGACGGGTGGTGAGTAGTTGGGCGGCAATCCATAAGGGTAAGCCGCTCGGTTGTATCCCAGGTGAGGGCTGCCATCGTGCCCCAGTGTGTCCCTTCCCCGTCCTACTATGTTTGAGGGAGGATGGTGCGCAGTTGCCAAGAGAGTCGGGTCTGCTTCGGCAGCCGAACTGACAGCGGCAGCGGTGGCCGCGTTTTTCTCCATGAGCTGCCTCATACCTAACATGGCCTCCATCATGGAGGCCATTTGTTCTTTCAGAGCCGACATGTCGGCTTTCATCTGTTCCTGTGTCTCCTCTTGATCACCCATCGTTCTAGATTTGGATCTGGTGCGATAGGGATGCCTTGTGGCGCGTTTAGTTATGGTGTTTTTCCCCCAAAAAACCAAACGTGAGGAGTGGGTAAAGAAAGAAAGAAAATGTATGCTAGAGATGAAATGTAGGAGTGATTTGATTTGCACAAGCTTTTTGGAGTAGAAACATGGGACCAACTCATTTTATTTCAAAAAGAAAGTCGTATCTAGTCAAGGTCTGAGAGACCATACAAGTTTCCTAACGATTTCTAATTATGTGGGCCATTAAGTCTATCATATGCTGACAATAGCCGAGAAGCCCATGAATCTCTTCGGGGGTGGAGTAGGTGTCTGCCATCGCCTTGGCCTTGGCTAACAAGCGGGGAAGTTCTTGACTCCCGTTCAAGGTAAGAGCAAACCGATCCATCCACATGGTTGCCTCTTGGTGCAAAGAGTCGATCACCCTTCCTCTAGCCTCTTTTTCCGCATATACTTGAGCATACTCGTCCGCGATCCTATGCTCGTGGGCCGTGGCTAGACCTAACTCTTCTTGGTACTTGGCGATGATAGCTAGCATGTTGGTCTCCGTCTCGCATAAACGCTGAGACAAGCTTATTTTGGACCTTGAACAAGCAACTAACTCCTCTTTCAGAACCATGCTATGTGCTCGCGACTGGTCCCTCTCTTCCCTTCGCAGCTTGAGTTCACTATTGCTACCCCACAGAGCTCCGCGAAATTTATTCCGGCCATACTCTTCCTTGCGAGCCCTCTTGGTCTCTTGTTCAAGGGCTCTTGCGGTAGTTGCATTCTCTTCCCGTAACCCGGCACACTCCTTCCGAATGTGTGTAGCGGCCAACTTGAACTTCTCCTTGGCAAGTTTCGCCTTTCCTAACTTGCTTTTGAGAGCTTGGACTTCTTCATCTTCTTCCGGTGCTTCAAAACTTTCTTTGTTGACGACTTTTAACTTGGTGAGCCAATCTAAACCTCGTATATGAACTTTTAACCATTCATGGTACCCACCAATGATGCCATTACGAATGCCCCTAAGTTCTTGATCTTTCCTTAATGGGGTTTCCCATGCCTTATGGATTCTTTGTATAGCCTTGGAATTTTGTGCGCCGAAATCCCTCACAAGGAAAGGAGACATGCCTTCTTCCGTCGGTGCTCCCCTCATGGGGTACCCTAGTTGTCTTATAGCGAGCGCGGGATTGTAGTTAATACAACCCCTTGTTCCTATCAGCGGAATGTTTGGGTATCCTCCACATGAGAAAAGGACTCCTTCTTTTCCTTCCTTCCATCGGGGAAACCAATTGATTGTTCTACCTCCTATCCCGGCCAAAAGCTGGTCCCAATCTATTCTCCTCTTTTCAGTACACGAGCGATGGCTCAGGAGCGGACATGGATGCCTTGTGTCTTGCTGGAACAAGTGCGAAACCAACCAAACACAGAGGGCGGGCAAGCAACAGACGATCCGTGCGCTATTCTTTTCGCACCTTCGGTCAAATGTGTCAAATAAATCTGCCAGAACAGCTACCACCGGACTTTCCTTGCTATGGTGGTAGGCAAGGAAAGCGTCGATTGCTGCTAGGTCCACCAAACCATCCACGTTTGGAAAGAGGACGACCGCAAAAATTAGCAAAGCTAACACATCCATAAACGGGACCCAATCTCCTTGATTGGCCATACCCCTTGCCATGTCTTCTAGGTACCTCCGTGGTAGGCCCGCTATGCCGTTCCGAGTCTGTTTTATGCGGTCCAAACCTCTTGCTGAATCCTTGACCACAGTTGCAATTCTACTCAAAGAGGGGAGACACCCGGAGGAAAGATATGGTTTTCTTCCCCCGAGAGGACATCCTAGAATTTCCTCAAATTCTTCAATGGTTGGTACTAATTGGAAGTCTCCGAACGTGAAGCATCTCAAAGGCTGGTCGTAGTATTGGGTGAGTGATGCGATGGCTTCTATGGATACCTCTGCTATGGTCAACTCTAAGATCTTTCCGTAAATCTTGCGGAAAGCTTGCATTTGGAGAGGTTCCATCAACCACCCTAATTCCTTGATGCTGGTGGTATCTAGGCTTTTAACCTTGACTTGGTAAAACCTCTTGCCGGTTTGATTTGTTCCCATGCTTACTAAAGTGAGACAAAAAGCTGGTGCAAATCAAAACTCCGATATCTCATGGGTGGGATGGATGAATGCATGAAGGAATGCATATAACACAGATGCAATCTAGGAATGCGGGGGTCCGGGGAACTTGTCCCCTTCTTAGATACAACGTCTAGGGGTAGCAAAGTGCCCCAACGTACGTTTTTAAGAAGGCGACACGGACCCTCCGTTGGTTTGTTTACAAAAGGGATAAAGACAGAACCCATATGCGATGCCTATGCAAAAGACACAATGCGGGAATGTACATAGTATGACAATATTCACTGAACATAAGCAAAAGGGTATATGATACTTATGCATGGCAGTTGTGAAAAATGGCACGCAGCGTATTCGCTCCGTGCCCCCCTATTTAAGGGACCTATAAGGGAGAGAACTAACTAGGCATTTAGTGATAACCCCCAAGGTAGTCATATATCTTTTGATAGTTTCTAGAGGTATCATTCTCTTCGAAGAACATATTGCAGCAGTAGGGACTACTAGCAACAATAAGTTTTCAAAGAGAAAAGCTCTAGATGAGGGTTCACTGTAATCAAGCAAGTCGGAGACCTAGCATGATCACAGATTCACCTCCGCTCCTTATGTTCCCATGAACCCGGGTATAGGGCCCTTTTTCACTCACAGTGTGTGCAAATATTGTTGGTGTTTGTGTGCATCAAATGAATAAATATTTACCTCATGCATACATTTTAAAACGCACTAAAAGCAATAAAGAGTTTATATACACAAGAACATAATGAATGGAAACTAACAAAGGGGTAAGTCACGATAAAACATTGCACAAGATTAAATGGCCTAACTCTCTAAAAACAGTCCCCAGTGGGGTCGCCAACTGTCGCAACCTACCCTTCGGCGGGAGGGCGACGCGAGACTCGCGGGATGCGTGTTCCACGAAAGGAATACGCGTGGAGTCGCCACCAACGTTTATTTGAGCAAAACGTCGGAAAAACTGGAAAAGACGCGATCTACGAACTTTTTAAGTGAAAGGCTCGGGAGTTGTATTTACGCGCGGGGAAGGTATTAGCACCCCACACGTCCGTCACAAGGGACGACAACCTTTAATCGAATGTGCAAACATGACTTTGATTTTTAGTTCCCTTTTATGTCCTTATATCCTTTATACCCTTTTTATATTTTTTCCTTTTCTGTGGTCGACAAGGGTGTTTCCCTTTGCTCCTACGTATTCCTCAATTTGCGATGAGGAAATCAGACCTACATAGTTCTTTCTTTATCAAGTGATTCTTTTTTACTTAAAAGATGATCATTTTAAGGCGTTGGACCTTAAAAATGATCCATTTTACTTAGTAAGAAATTGAAATGACAAACTTCAGAAACCTATTTTTATGGACGAGCTTGACTAGGCGAGTTGATTTTTAGCCTTAGTTTCACTTTAGTTATTTAGTCAATTCGATTAAGAATGAGAAATCCCAAAGAGAAAACGTCCGATTGATTTTCCGCTTTATTTTACTAAAGATGTTTTTTGATTTTTATATTATTATTTTACCTCTTTTTGATTTCCAACGTGGTTACGGCACGACCGAACGGTCGGAAGTTATTTTAACCGAAGTTAACGGATAATACAATTCAAACGTTCGGTGGAAATTTATTTTATTTTTAAGTTAAGCGAGAAATGACTTAAGTAAAATGGCTTAAGCACGTCAAAAGGGGGTATAAAAAAGTAAATGAAATGAGAATAAAAATACACAAAACACGATGTGGACCACCACGGGTACATAGAATGAATCGAAAAGCTTGGTTCGAGGTACTTACCCGTTGAAGATCGAAGAACGATGAAGAACGAATGAAGAACGTCGAAGAACGGTTGAAACCTTTGCGAAATTCTTCACGGAAAACGTTACGGAAACGTTTCGAAAGCGCCTCGGCTTAGATTTTCTTCACGGAAACAATTTTTCCAAGCAAATTCGAAAGAGAGAGAAGTGCCTAAGGGGCTGAACCCTTTTCCTTCTCACTTCCTCCCCTATTTATAGCAAAATAGGGGAGATGCTTGCCGCCCAGCTCGCCCAGGCGAGCAGGGTTGCTTCCTCCAGAAACAACAGCCTTCTGGAGGAATCTTCTGGAGGGCCCAAGTGGGCCTGGTTGCTATTTGCACCCCCATTTTTACTAAGTACACCCTCCTGCCCTTTTTTTGGTGATTCTTTTTTCGTAAAGTTACGGAAACTTACGAAGTTCGTAACGATACTTGTTTTCTTTCCGTAATGTTACGGAACCTTGTGGATTACATAATCATCCCCTTTTTGACTTACGGAACGTTACGGAACCTCACTTATTTGTGCAACGATGCTTCCATTTGATTTCCGGTGTGTCACGGAACCTTACGGATTGTGCATCAATATTTTCTTTTGTTTTTCGGCATGTCCCGGAATTTCACAAATTGCCTAATGATGGGTGCCAAGCACCTCACAAGGACCAAAGAAAAGTCGCATGTCATCAAGCAAAGGTCCCCGGACGAAATTAGGGTATGACAAAGTCCATGCAAAACATCTGAGTCCATTTTGGCATTCGGGAAAGTCTTTCATTATTTTCACCCTCTAGGTACACATTTTTTCAAAAACCATTTTTGTTATGTTTTGATCCACAAACTTTCATAAGAAAATTGGTGATTGTTTTTTGTTTTTTTTATAAAAAAAAACATGCTAGTTTTTTTTAGGAAAAGTTTGAAACCTAGGGAAAGTTGTAATCTGAGACTACACTATCAACAGAACAAAGGGCGCGCAAAAAATAGAAATGAAACCATGCAAAAGTTTTTTTTTTGTTTATTTTTGTGTTTCAAACAATCATCACAACGAAATAACATAAAAAAATACTGAAAGTGATAAATAAGGCAAAGACAAGTTCACAAATTTAGAAGGTCCTGGTCAAGAGGCTTAGTTTCTTCAAAGGAAGAAATCCATCACATCTACCATGTCTTCATCTCCATCTCCTGGGACCTTTGTGGGACCTAGCCTCGCTTGAAAATTAGGCTTGTCCCCAGGCCATGCAACAGTGACCCTGAATTGCTCGGGAGTAGGCCACGGGTAAGGGTTGGGGTCCTGGCGCTGCTGGTGCAGTGTAAACTGATAAAAGCTATCATTCAATTGCACCTGGCCCCTATGGTTGGCCGCCTACTGATTAGCCAAATGCTGCATGTAGAGCTTCATCCTCTGCATGTGAGCTGAGATGGACTCTGGAGATGGTGGCTGATGTGGAGGTGACGGAGGTGCGTCTGCAACCGATTGCTGCTGTTGCTCCTACCTCAGTTGCTATGCCTGCCTTGGCATGGAATACTTCTCAATAAAAGACTTGTTAATAGGAGGTCGAATGATCTTTGTGGATGTAACTGGTGCCCCATAGAATTGGAAGAGACCTATGATCAATGCTGGAAATCCCAGTGCCCTATTGGACTTTTTTGGGTCCACTAGGTGTCTTAGAGGTGTGCTACATGAACACTGATCTAGGTCAGGATAGCATAGACCAACTAACATTTAGGCAGCAAGAGATCAAAATTATGGTCATTAGGAAGGATGTTGCTAAGGAGAAGTGCCATCCAGATCTAGGTCATGTTAGTGAGCATGATCCATATCCGCCTTCATGTCACGCTCCATGCAAAGTCCTATCCCGGGGAGCATAGTAGCTAGCCTATGGCTTCTTCATCAAAACCTGAGACCTGGCTTTTTCTTTCGGTGTATTCACAATGTTGTCCCTCCTCTAGGACCAAAGGATGCCCCAGGAATTGGTTGATAACATCTTCATCGTATGAGATCCATTGGCCCCACACCTGGGAACGCTTATCCATGACTCCTTCTTCCGTGGGCAGGGCATTTGCATAGAACTCCATGACTATCTTAGAGTCATACTTACCCATGGGCTTTGTCAGTTGGGTCCACTGCCTCCTGGCAACCTTTTCCTGGAATTCTGTGTACTCTCCTTCCCTTAGTTGGGCACGCCTCTCTCTAAGGAAAGTGATGCAATCCTCCCTAGGAAGGGACCAGTCACTAGAGCCATGAGCAAGAGGCTCTAAGAGGATTGGGCTAGAGCTTCTGAAGAAGGCCCTAGGGTTCTCATGAATCTCAGGGTAGATTTTTGAGCCCACGGGCCAAAGTTGGGTCCAATTATCTTTGTACATATTAGACTAAGATGTCATTATATTTGGTCCTTGTATTTAGGGCTCCATAATGTAGGTAGGGTACCCTAGAAATATAGGATTTTTCAGCCCTTGTATTTTAGGGCACCTATACTAGTTTTTGAATTAGGGGTAGTTTTTTAATTTCACATGCACTAAGTGAATATTTGATGTGTGTGTTGGGAAATAAATTTAATTGAATTGGTAGAAGCCCAATCCAATTAAATTTTAGAGGGGGAGGAGAGCATTTGCATACTACACCCCATTGCCACATCATATAGTCACACTTTGTGCATGTCATTCATGCTTTACATGCCTCATGACACCTAAGAACACTTAGTGGAGAATCTTGGAATTGATATTGGATTAGTGGGCTGAACCATAACTAAAATTCACTAATCATAATTAGTGAAATTTTGGCTCCAAAGTTTGGCTCTACAAATTCAATTTCAAATTCAAGTGAAATTTGAATTGAAATTCAAATTTCCGTCCAATTTTGTGTGACACTTAGGCTATAAATAGAGGTCATGTGTGTGCATTTTTTGGAACATTGATCATTTGAATATTAAACTTCAGATTTCAGAGCTCTTTTAGAGCACAAAATTTCGTGCTCTTCCCTCCTTCTCCCTCCATTCATCTCCTTCTTCCTCCAAGCTCTTATCCATGACCTCCTATGGTGGTGAGCTTCTTCTAGACTCATCTTCTCCTTGAAGTGGTGTCTCCTCTCTCTCTTCCTTCTCCATTCCGCTGTCATTCATCTTCCAAGAAGCAAAGGAATCCATTGATGAAGAAGATCCTAGGCCTACAAGCTCCAATGGAGCTTACATAAAAAAAGACTAATCCTTAATCGCTTTGAAACGGCGCTGATGCTGCTCGCTTTGGAAACGGTGTTCGTTCAACTCAATCTTCGCTTGCGGGGCCGCACTAGATCCCTCCCCTGCGGCGGCCTTCGGAGCCATTGCCTACAAAGACACATCCATAAAAAATTATTTTGCATGAAATACGTAATCATTATTTTAGTTATCCAAGTATAGCAACCAAGAAGTCAATCAATTTTGTGTGGTTTTTACTAATTACATGTGTTACCATACAACTAATAAAACAAATCACAACTTAGTGTGTATCATTTTGAAAGAAAGAATTTGATATTCTACAGTAATTTAGTTGCAATGTACCCACCATAGTGCAACAAGTTTAACCAACATTTAGGCCAATTCAAACCAAACAATTTTAAGCATTCATGTGACTCATGTAATTGCATCTAAAGCAATGTCCAAAACTTCAAGCTTAGTTCATACCCTTGGCATTTAATTTCAACAACCTAAGTTGATCATACATCTAAAATGATGGCTGGACATGCATAAATTTCATTACTTATTCTAATTTCTAAACAACACATGGAATAGTCATTGTGGCATTTCATCAAACAGTTGGTGTGCACATGTCAAAACATGTATAAATGAGGGATAAGGAGCAACATGACATGCAAATTTACAACAAAATGAAGGATAGGACTAGAGCCATCCATTGCAGCCACCAATCCAAGCATTTTGATCATGGGTTTGCACATAACTTATCTCAAATATTGCAAAGAAAACAATAAATAAAGCACCAAACATTTTGATACTAGGTTGCCTCCTAGGAGCGCTTCTTTAACGTCTTTAGCCGGACACGGGGTGGTGATCAATACTTCGCCATCTCATCCTCCCTAACCCCCCATTTGGTGTGATTGATCTTATCATGGACCTAGCACCTGTTGGCACCTGCCCTAATGCTTTGACAAAGAAAGTGTTAACATGCAAATGTGAAAAAAATACTAGAAGATGCTTGTATCACCTTTCCACTTGCCCCTAGGCTTACCCAAGTTGGTGTGGTGCTGACCATCACCCAAAATGACTCTTCATTCATTTTCCGATTTGCAGGATCCCTTGATGATAAGATGCAGATGCATGCATGTTTATGATCAAACATTAAACATAATAACTAACGGGTGTTGTTGTGTTCAATTATACTTAACGCTTATGGAACCCTTACTGAATATGCCGAATGGCTCTAGAATATCAGTCATGTTAGTGAGCAAGAACGAGAGTGTACGTTCTTAAAGACAATAAAAAATGCAAAGGATACAACACTGGAGGGAGAGATGCAAATCATTAATCCATATTTATTAATGTTGCGATTACGTTCTACAAAAATTTTAAGACATGAAGATCCTAATGAGTCCTTGAGGAGGCCTATACATGGAGCCTTCGAATTGCCCCAAGCATTACGGGTAATACCGCTGGACGATGTTAGAATTCACAGGCGAAGGCAGCTCTTCATCATTCATGATCATAAGCAGCAATGCTCCTCCGGAGAAATCCTTCTTCACAACAAACGACCCTTCATAGTTGATCGAGGCCGAACCCGAATCAAATAAACATGAAAATGCAGTAACTAGGAAGTGATCCTAGGTCGTTTCCCAACGAGCAATGATAAACCAAATGTTCATAATATACTTGCAGTAATAGTAACGATTGGGGGAGGGGGGGGGGTTGTTTGTTTTGTGAAATACAGAACAAGCGAACTAGAATACGAAATTAATAGTATTAAAAACGGGTTGTTTCCTCTGATTCAGAAGCCACTCTCTTGTCCTAGGCTATGGAGAATTCGTCCCTAACAGTTAACCACTTAATCCAACCCTATTTTAATTTACTAAGCGAAAACCAACTTAGGGCTGTCAATACGTGATTAGGCAACACATACACCAATTAAGCCTTTGTCCATTAAGCATGAACGCAAGTTAGGCTCAGAGGCAATTAATTGTGTTAGACCTTGTGGCCTGAATAATCTTAAGAGAGATAGGCTTAGAATGCAGAAGAAGCAACAACAATCAATTTAATAATGTTCTATAAACATGCAAGGCAAAATTGATTGCAATAACATAAATGAGATAAGGGAAGAGAGAATGCAAACACAGTTTTATACTGGTTCGGCCACAACTCGTGCCTACGTCCAATACTTAAGCAACCCACTTGAGATTTCCACTATCTTTGTAAAATCCTTTACAACTTCTGAACCACACAGGGACAACCCATCCCTTGTGTTCAGGAATCCTTACAACTCAAGAGACCCTCGGTCCCATAATTAATTTCATTGAGTAAGAAGAATGGAAGAAGAATTCTCTCTTCAAGAGAAGAATATTACAATGAAGATCCATGGATGAACTCTTAATGGATTTGCAAGTGTTTGCCCAAGAGTTCTTGAGAGAGCATTTTACAATGAAGTTCTCTTGGAATCTCTCTCATTTTCTTTTGAGAGGATAAGACATTTTTGCCAAGCAAAACTCTCTCTTTAATTCGTGCCCTAGTCACCTATTTATAGGCTTTTGATTGCCATTCACAAATCTAATGAAAAGATGTGACTGCTGGCAGATTTTTTGAAAACTTTCCACTGGTAATCGATTACAATGTTTGTGTAATCGATTACACAGTTATAATTTGAAGGGTTATGACTTTTGAATTTGAATTTCCAAAGTTCCGTTGCTGGTAATCGATTACAGACATATGGTAATGGATTACATGTTGAAAATTCAAATTCAAAACCTTTTTCAACAGCTATTTCTCAACCCTGTCTTCTGGTAATCGATTACACTTCCTGGTAATCGATTACCAGAGCCTTCCATGTCTTGAAAGCACTTTGTTTTAAGGCAAGGCTTGGTCTTTAGTGAATCTTGAAATAAGGCTTTGTTTGTTGAAGCAATCTTGAATTATTCTTGAAGCAAATGCTTATCATTTGAAGCAGCCTTGTTTGGTTCTTCTTTGGCATCATCAAAATCATGTATGCATACATTCACATTCTCCCCCTTTTTGATGATGACAAACATGTGATTTCTTCTCAACACCATCAAAGCTTGCATGATTTACATTCTCCCCCTTTCTCAAGAAAATTCTTAATTCTTCTTGACATCATCAAAATCTTCATGATTTACAAATTGAACACGAAGCGTGCACAGATTAATATTAACGAATGTGGGTTAATTGGTGAAGGGAAAACTGCCAGGAAGCTACATTATAAACAGAACCTCGAAGAGAGTTGAGCTTCATCCTCAGAAGGAAACAACACCAGAAAACTTAGCCTTCCATAGATTCAATAAAAGTAGAAACGTAAATGAAAGCAGAAGAAGGAACAAGAAACGAAATTCCAATAAGAAGTAGAGAAACTGAAATTGCATTCAAGTAAACAGTAAACTAAAACGTAAAAACCCTAAACTGTGCTCTAAATAATGAATAGCCTAACAGAATGCCTTGCACGAATCCCAAGGCTGCTATTTAAAAGAGTCCCTCAAAGTCATTGGGCCCTATTACATTATTCTGGCCCAAAACAAAATAAGCACTGAACCACATAAAATAAAATTGCAATCTCCTAATTAGAAATTAACTAAGGTAAACACAGCTTTATTTGCCCTCTTCAAGTCCACAACCAAAATCCGGATTAAGCCCAATGTTTCATTAATTCCTGAAATTAGATTAAAAACATCAAATTAGCTTAATGAGCCCAAATAATAAAACAGACTAATTAATTTGACAATTAAGACTAATTAGTAATTAAAATAGTGCAAAAAGGGTTTAAGAAATAGAAGAAAATGATGACACATCAAAAACCCCCATACTTAGCCTTTTGCACTCCTGGGCAAAATGAAACAAAGAACAAAATCCAAGGATATCAAAGAGAGACAAACAAGAACATTCACATATTTCTCAATGAACATCAAGGAATAAAAGGAATGGGTAACATCTAACATGAAGAGATCCGAGAAGTCAAGACATTCATGAAAATCACCCAAGCAACCCTATCATGGCAAGATAGTTAATCAGCTCAAGAATGAAAAGTGATAAAGCCTCACAAGATATGTGTTCTATCTCTCAAGTGTCTACTCAAGTGTCTAGGCTACTATTTACCCTCAAAGCACCCATGAAAACCAACACCACATAAACTTGGCAAGATTCTAAAATTGACAATCAACCCATAAACACAAGCACATGAGGATCAAAAGGTCTTTTAAGGTTGTAATGGGGCCAAGGACAAGGTAGGGAAAAATATGGAATAAGTGGCTAAATCCCAAAGGAATAGGCGAGCAATGGGGAATAAGTGCATATTAACAAAAAAGAAAAAAATAAGAAGACCTAAAGATAAAATTTAAACATAAAGAGTAGAACCAAGAGTCTCATCATTCTTTTTTCATTTAAGATCTTATTCACTCAACTTTATTGCTTTTCTTTTTCTTTTTCGATTTTTTTTGCTCTGTAGCATTTAAGAAACAACATCTCATTCAACATGTCCAACATTTAACCAATATACACTGTACATCAAGTATGGCCCAAAATACGTCATGTAGCATAGCCAACAAAACATGTTATCCAATGAAACAAAAACCCCCCACACTTATTCCCAAAACAATTCCAAAGCTCCAAAATTCCTTAAGGATATGGTGATATCATGGTTTTTCACTTAAGGCTTGTAGTGAGCTTCAAAACAAGGAAAGGGAAACAAGGCTCAAAAGGGTTAACAAAGGAATTAATTCAAGGTAAGTCCATTTGGCTTGAGGCTTATAAGAACAAAATTGCCTAAATCATTTCCAAATATGCATGTGAAATAGGAAGCATCAACAAGAATCAAGCCAAGGCTATTGTGCAAGCAATCAATGGGGGCAAAACACACCAAATGATTATGATGATGGATGGCTCAAATTCTCACAAAGGTAAACTTATCACTTTCGAATTGAGCTTTCAAAACTATCATGACATGTAGAGGAAAATCAAGGATTTCAAATCACAAAATGTCAAGAGACTTTTATTTTCAAAACAATTACCCATTTCTTGAACATATCCTATAATTCAAAGAAAAACATGCAAAGTCATACATGTACACAGAATTGACCCAAAATATTAAACTAGAAACCCAACAAAACTAACAACATTAACAAATTAACACAACTAACAAATTAACAAAACCGAAAAAACTAGCAAAACCAAAGAACACTCCCCCCCATACTTAAACAACACATTGTCCTCAATGTAGCACAATTAAATGATTAAAAACAATTAAACCATCAAATAGAATCAGACAAGTGTAATAAAAGCAAAGAAGGAGATAGGAAAAGAAGAACTCCCTAAGTCATGGTCGAGGAAGAGTAGGGTGGATTAGGGAAGTATCTTCCACCACTACGTCCACTAAAGAAGGGTTTGTGAGGAATGACTTAAGTCGATGTCCGTTGACCTTGAAGCTCTTGTTTGTGGAGTCGCTTTTGATCTCAACTGTACCATAAGGAAAAACATTAGTAACAACAAAAGGACCAATCCACTTAGACCTCAACTTACCCCTCATGAGTTAGAATTATACAACAACACTTTTTCCCCAACCATGAAGTCCTTCATAATTATCATGCTATCATGGAACTTCTTAGTCTTTTCTTTGTAGAACTTGGCATTCTCGTAGGCTTCTAGGTGGATCTCATCTAACTCACTCTGTTGCAACTTTCTTTCTTCACCAGCTTGATCCATAGAGAAGTTGCAGGTCTTCACTGCCCAATATGCTTTGTGCTCAATCTCCACAGGAAGATGGCATGCCTTTCCAAAGACAACCCGATAAGGAGACATTCCTATGGGTGCTTTGTAGGCAGTCCGATGTGCCCAAAGAGCATCATCAAGCCTGGTACTCCAATCTTTCCTGCTTGGCTGCACAATCTTCTCTAAAATTCACTTGATCTCCCTGTTAGAAATTTCTGCCTGTCCATTGGTTTGTTTGGGGGTGGTATGGTGTGGATACCCTGTGTACAACCCCGTACTTTTTAGGCAAGGCATGCATTATTCTGTTGCAAAAATGGGTTCCTTGATCACTAACGATTGCTTTAGGTACTCCAAACCTACAAAATAGATTAGATCTGACAAAATCTGCAACAACCTTAGCATCATTAGTTCTAGTGGGCTTGGCTTCCACCCATTTTGAAACATAGTCAACTGCAAGGAGAATGTAAACATAACCAAAAGAGATAGGAAAAGGGCCCATGAAATCTATACCCCAGACATCAAACACCTCACAGAATAACATAGGTTGCTAAGGCATTTGTTGTTGCCATGTAAGTGTACTTCCTGCTCTCTGACACTGCTCACAAGTGCTGCAAATCTTCCATGCATCTTTAAAGATGATGGGCCAATAAAAGCCACAATCAAGCACTTTACGAGCTGTCTTTTGAACACCCAGATGACCTCCCGATGCGGAAGAATGATAGAACTGTAGGACTGAGTCAGTCTCATGATCTGGAATGTATCGTCTAATGACCTGATCACTGCATAATTTCCACAAGTAGGGGTCATCCCAAATAAAATGCTTAGCATCACTTTTAATTTTATCTTTTTGAGCCTTCGATGCTAAGGGAGGAAAAACAGAAGCAACTAAATAATTGACAATGTTAGCAAACCGGGGAGTAGAAAGAGAGTCAGAAATACTATACAGTATATACAAATGATCATCCGGGAAATCATCCCGAATGGGTGAATCCTCATCAGACACACGTTCAATCCGACTCAACTGATCAGCAACTAAATTTTGTGCTCCGCTCTTATCACGGATCTCCAAGTCAAACTCTTGGAGCCATAGCATCCATCGGATCAATGTAGGCTTAGAATCAGCCTTCTTCAACAAGTACTTTAGAGCTGCATGATCAGTATAAACAGTAATGCGGCTACCAAGCAAATAAAATCGAAATTTTTCAAGAGCAAAAACTATGACTAGAAGCTCTTTCTCAGTAGTAGTATAATTCGCTTGGGCAGCATCTAAAGTCCTAGATGCATAATTAATCACCCTGGGCAATTTATTAATTTTTCTGAGCAAGGACAGCCCCTAATGCATAATTTGATGCATCACACATAAGCTCAAAAAGGGTTGTTCAGTCGGGTGCCTGGATGATGAGGGTGGTAGTCAACGCTCTTATGAGGCAATCAAAAGCCTCTTTGCATTTATCATTAAAGTCAAACTCCACCTCCTTTTGTAACAAGTTGGACAGTGGAAGGGCTACTTTACTAAAATCTCTTATAAAGCGCGTGTAGAATCCTGCATGACCATGAAAAGATCGCACCTCTCGCACACAAGAGGGGTAAGGAAATTGTGATATAATAGAAATTTTTGCAGGATCTACTTCAATGCCCTTATTGGAAATAATGTGGCCTAAAACTATACCTTGCTCAACCATAAAATGACATTTTTCAAAATTTAGAACAAGGTTAGTTTCAATGCATCAATTCAAAACCCTTTCCAGACTATCCAAACAGACATCAAAAGAGGATCCATATACAGTGAAATCATCCATAAACACCTCTATGCAATTTTCTAAAAAATTACTGAAAATACTGATCATGCACCGCTGGAAGGTACCAGGGGCATTGCACAGGCCGAAAGGCATCCTCCTATAGGCAAAAGTGTCAAAGGGGCAGGTGAATGTGGTTTTTTTCCTGATCCTCAGGAGCAATAGTGATTTGCATATAATCAGAAAAACCATCAAGGAAACAGTAGTGAGATTTACCTGCCAGGCGTTCAAGCATCTGGTCAATGAATGGCAGGGGGAAATGGTCCTTTTTGGTAACCTGGTTCAGCCTCCTATAGTCGATGCAGACTCTCTAACTATTCTGCACTCGAGTAGGAATCAGCTCCTCCTTCTCATTTTTTATCACAGTGAGGCCTGTTTTCTTCGGGACTACCTGGACGGGACTCACCCATTGGCTATCGGAGATAGGATAAATGATTCTAGCTTGCAAAAGCTTGGTTATCTCCTTCTTCACTACATCAAGAATCATCGGATTGAGTCTTCTCTATGGCTGTCTTACTGGTTTAGCTCCATCCTCTAAATTTATTCGATGCATACATATGGATGGGCTAATACCAGGAATGTTCGCCAGGGTCCAGCCTATAGCCTTCTTATGCTTCATGGGAATAGATAACAACTTCTCCTCTTGCTCATCAACAAGGGAGGCATATATAATTATTGGAAAAATTTTGCTATCAACCAAGTAAGCGTATTTTAAATTTGATGGCAGAGGCTTCAATTCTGGTGTGGCCGGTTGGATAGTGGTAGAAGGAGATGGTTTCTCAGCCTGTACCTCATAAAGAAAGTCAGAGGTATATGTACTTCCTGAAACATGGTTAGTTCTATCTAACTGTATAAAATCAATCTCAAGAGGTAAAACACCACCAGACATGCAATCAATATCAATTTCAGATTCACTCTCAGCATCAAATTCAGACCTATGATCAAGTACAATTTCAGACTCAATGCATGAAGAGTGAGAGCCATGTAGATTAGAATAAAGATCAGTCATGTATTCATCAACAACATGGTCAATTATTTCAGCATGAAATGCAGAAAGATCTTTAGATGGGTGTTTCATAGCATCCAGAATATTAAAATGAACAGTTATATCACCAAACTCCATAGATAGTGTGCCTGCATATACATCTATCTTAGTTCTAGCAGTTTTCATAAAGGGTCTGCCTAGAATGATGGGAACTGATCCTTGAGAAAATCTCTCCTCCATATTCAAAATATAAAAATCAACAGGGAAAATTAGTTCACCAACTCTAACTAAGACATCCTCTATGAAACCAGCAGGATAGGAAACACTTCTATTAGCTAAATGAATTACCACATCAGTTGACTGCAAGGGACCTAGAGATAGAGAATTAAAAATAGACAGAGGCATAACACTAACAGAAGCTCCTAAATCTAGCATGGCATTGTCAAACTTACTATTCCCTATAATACAAGGTATGCTGAATGTACCTGGATCTTTACATTTTTTAGGGATTTGGGGGACAGATTTACCAATCAATGCAAAGACATTTCTGCCCATGCTAATTCATTCACTTCCTTTAAGCTTCCGCTTATTAGTGCACAACTCCTTCAAGAATTTAGCATATCTTGGAATTTGCTTTATTGCATCCAGCAGAGGTATGCTTACCTCTACTTTTCTAAATGTTTCCAAGATCTCTTTCTCTTCCTCTTCCATTTTTTTGTTGGGAACTGCTCTTGGAGGGAATGGAAGAGGGATATGCTGCTTCTGCAAATCAAAATTACCAGTGGAAGATTCACCTGCACAGAAATTTTTAGGTAACTTACTCTTTAAATTTTTTTCATCATCTTTTTCTGGAGTAGAGTGAAGTTGGGCAGGTTCATTTGCGGATGAGGAAGGTGCTACTGGTTGAGGTCCTTGACACTGCTTTCCGGACCTCAATGAAATGACACTCACATTTTTGGGATTCTGGACGGATTGAGAAGGCAGCTTGTAAGAATTTTGGGACTGTTGTTGATTTAACTGTGTAGCCAATTGTCCCATCTGGTTAGTTAAGCTCTGAATGGAGGCTCTGGTCTCTTGTTGAAACTGCATGTTTTGCATAGTCATTTGCCTCACAAGTTCTTCGAGGGAAGGTTGCGGAGGAGGCTCAACTGTTTGTTGTTTCTGGGGATGTTGCTGTTGTTGGATTGGTGGAGGAATGTATGGTCTGCTTGGGCTAACAACATTTTGGAAGGAAGGAGCAGGTTGTTGTTGTTGTTGTTGAGGGCTAGACCATATGAGATTAGGGTGATTCCTCCATCCGGGATTGTATCTGTTGCTGGAGAGGCCATAATTGTTTTGTTGTGGTTGATTTTGCTATTGAGGATGAGAAGGTCTATTGTAAATGTTTGCAGCATAAGCTTCAGGCTGCTCAATTGCTCCAGGTTGCTGCATAGAAGGGCAAAGGTCTGTATGGTGGTCAGCAGAGGAGCATAAACCACAGACTCTTGCGACAGGTACAAATTTTTTATTCAAGGCCAGCTGGGTTACCAAGTTAACCAAGGCATCTAGTTTACCTTCAAGCTTCTTAGTTTCAGATGATGCAGATGATTTTGTAGCTACCTCATGCACTCCTCTAATGACTATAGCATCATTTCTGGTGCTAAACTGTTGGGAGTTGGAAGCCATCTTCTCAATTAAATTTCTGGCTTCAGTAGGGGTCATGTCTCCAAGGACTCCACCACTGGCAGCATCTATCATACTTCTCTCCATGTTACTGAGTCCTTCATAAAAATATTGGAGAAGAAGCTGCTCTGAAATCTGACAGTGAGGGCAACTGGCACATAGTTTTTTAAATCTCTCCCAGTATTCATACAGGCTCTCTCCACTGAGTTGTCTAATACCTGAAATATCCTTTCTGATGGTTGTGGTCCTGGATGCAGGGAAATTTTTTTCTTAAGAATACTCTCTTGAGGTCATCCCAGCTCGTGATGGACTTGGAGCAAGGTAATACAACCAGTCCTTTGCCACTCCCTTTAAAGAATGAGGAAAAGCCTTCAGAAATATGTGATCCTCTTGGACATTTGGGGGTTTCATGGTGGAGCAGAAAATATGAAATTCTTTCAAATGTTTGTGCGGGTCTTCACCTGCAAGGCCATGAAACTTTGGAAGCAAATGGATCAGTCCAGTTTTAAGAACATATGGGACATCCTCATCAGGGTATTGGATGCACAAGCTTTCGTAGGTGAAATCAGGTGCAGCCATTTCCCTTAGAGTCCTCTCACGGGGTGGAGGTTGTGCCATGTTCTCAGAATGTTCAAAATCAGAAGCTCAAAATTATAATGCTCAAAATCAGGGTGTTCAAAATCACCAATAACAGAATGCACAGACTCACCAGTAATGGAATGCTCAGGATGATCAAAAGGTACAAAATGATGCCTAACTAATCTATGAAATGTCCTATCTATCTCAGGATCAAAGGGTTGTAAGTCAGATGGATTGCCTCTAGTCATACACTACATTCAGCATGCACAACTAGTTGTCTACTCATGTAAATAAAAGTGTAGATTTGAACTACAGCTACCCTCAAATGATATCAAAATGACTTGAAATTTTGTGAGCAACCTTATAAAATGATGAGAAGATAGCACATAAAATTTCAAACAAAAATTCAAAGTCTAACTATGGAAGCTAAAAATGGTAGGTTAAGAAAAATAAGAGAATAAAACTTGAAAAATATAAAACTTTTGACAGAATCACTTTTTTTGGATGATGGAGACTTCAGCCGGCCTATGGCTGCCAGCCACAGCATAGGAAATTTTTTTCTACCCCAAATACATATATAATAATTGTGATTCTGATAACCGGAACAAAAGTTATGGCCGTTTGAAGTTTTGACAAAAATAAAATTTGCTACTTTTTTGGAACTTTCAAATCTGACCAAACTAAAGGCTCTAGCTATTTTTCTCACAAAATATAGATTAAAAGAAGTTACCACAAAAAAATTCAGCCAAAAATAACAACTCTAGCTACTAAAACAAAAAATCCCAAATAATTCAGCAAGGGTGGTCGCTAAAATCCGTCGCTACATGATTTCCACTACTACTATGTTTTGCCGCAAGCAAAAGTGGTCGCTAAATCCATCGCAAAACACTATTCACAAAAAAACACCCAAAACTGAAACAGGGGAAGCGCTTAATAGAAAAACTAAAACAGAACATGCACTAAACAAAATACCAAGACACTAAACGACACTAACACACACACTAACAATTAAACATAAAACACGAAAGAATTAAACACTAACACGACACTAGCTATTATGAACCTTTGGACACTGCTCCCCGGCAACGGCGCCAAATTTGATCGAGGTCGTACCCGAATCAAATAAACATGAAAATGCAGTAACTAGGAAGTGATCCTAGGTCGTTTCCCAACGAGCAATGATAAACCAAATGTTCATAATATACTTGCAGTAACAGTAACGATTGGGGGGGTTGTTTGTTTTGTGAAATAAAGAACAAGCGAACTAGAATACGAAATTAATAGTATTAAAAACGGGTTGTTTCCTCTGATTAAGAAGCCACTCTCTTGTCCTAGGTTATGGAGAATTCGCCCCTAACAGTTAACCACTTAATCTAACCCTATTTTAATTTACTAAGCGAAAACCAACTTAGGGTTGTCAATATGTGATTAGGCAACACATACACCAATTAACCCTTCGTCCATTAAGCATGAACGCAAGTTAGGCTCAGAGGCAATTAATTGAACACCAAGCGATCACAAATTAATATTAACGAATGTGGGTTAATTGGTGAAGGGAAAACTGCCAGGAAGCTACATTATAAACAGAACCTCAAAGAGAGTTGAGCTTCGTCCTCAGAAGGAAACAACACCAGAAAAATTAGCCTTCCATAGATTCAATAAAAGCAAAAACGTAAATGAAAGCAGAAGAAGGAACAAGAAACGAAATTCCAATAAGAAGTAGAGAAACTGAAATTGCATTCAAGTAAACAGTAAACTAAAACGTAAAAACCCTAAACTGTGCTCTAAATAATGAATAGCCTAACAGAATGCCTTGCACGAATCCCAAGGCTGCTATTTAAAAGAGTCACTCAAAGTCACTGGGCCCTATTACATTATTCTTGCCCAAAACAAAATAAGCACTGAACCACATAAAATAAAATTGCAATCTCCTAATTAGAAATTAACTAAGGTAAACGCTGCTTTATTTGCCCTCTTCAAGTCCACAACCAAAATCCGGATTAAGCCCAATGTTTCATTAATTCCTGAAATTAGATTAAAAACATCAAATTAGCTTAATGAGCCCAAATAATAAAACTGCCTAATTAATTTGACAATTAAGACTAATCAGTAATTAAAATGGTGCAAAAAGGGTTTAAGAAATAGAAGAAAATGATGGCACATCAATAGTTCAGGCCCATTTACCTCGATGACCCTTTTGAACCTATGGCACTTTCTTCAGAACAAGATCCCCTTCGCTGAACTTACGCGGGCATACTTTTTGTTCAAAAGCATTTTTTTCTCTGCTCTGATATAGTCGCCCATGGCTCATGGCAGCCAATCTCTTACCCTCGATAAGATTTAATTGATCAAAGAATTCCTAGGCCCACTCTGCTTCTTCCAATCCTTACTCTACTAGGATTCTTAAAGAAGGAATCTCCACCTTAAACGGGAGCACAACTTCCATCCCATACACCAAAGAGAAAGGGGTTGGCCCAGTAGATGTGCGCACAGAAGTTCGATAACCATGCAATGCAAAGGGGAGAATCTCGTGCCAATCCTTGTATGACACAGTCATCTTCTAAACAATCTTCTTGATGTTCTTATTGGCAACCTCAACTGCCCCGTTCATCTTGGGCCTATAAAGCATGGAATTATGGTGTTGGATTTTGAAGTCCTCACACATTTCCTTCATCATCTTGTTGTTTAAATTGGTGGCATTATCGGTGATGATCTTCCTGGGCAACATATATCTGTAAATTATCTCCTTCTTAATGAATTTGATCACCACATTTCTAGTCACACTAGCATATGAAGCTGCTTCCACCCATTTGGTGAAGTAATCAATGGCGACAAAAATGAAGCGATGCTTGTTTGAAGCCTTGGGTTCGATGGCCCCGATCATGTCTATGCCCCACATTGAGAAAGTCCATGATGCTACCAACACATTCAATGGTACAGGTGGAGCATTAACATTATCAACGAAGGTCTGACACTTATGGCATTTTCTCACATGAACGAAACAATCGTTTTCCATGGTGAGCCAGTAATACCTTACCCTCAAAATCTTTCGGGCAATGGCATGTCCATTAGCATGTGTACCAAAGGATCCCTCATGCACCTCCACTAGCATTTGTTCGGCCTCTCTTGCATCCACACATCGAAGCAACACCATGTTATGGTTTCTTTTGTACAAGATATTTCCACTCAAAAGGAAACCGGCTGCCAACCTTCGTAACGTCCTCTTGTCATTGTCAGAGGCCTTAGGCGGGTATTCCTTGGCTTCAATGTATTGTTTGATATCGAAGTACCAAGGCTTACCATCCTCTTCTTCTTCTACCAAACAACAATATGCAGGCTCACCATGACATCTGAATTTGATGTATGGAAAATCTCTGTGAGGGCTCATTTTGAACATGGACGATAGAGTAACAAGGGCGTCGTCCATCTGGTTTTCCTCTCTAGGAATGTGATGGAAAGGTATGTCATCAAAGAGTTCCATCAATTTCTTGATGTAAGCCTGGTAAGGCACCAATTTGTGGTCCCAGGTCTCTCATTCACCTTTCAACTGATGAATCACCAATGTTGAGTCCCTGTATACCTTGAGTAACTTGACCCTGAAGTCGATCGTTGCTCGGATCCCAAGAGCACATGCCTCGTACTCTGCTATGTTGTTAGTGCAGTCGAATCACAACCTAGCCATGAAAGGTATATATTGTTTATCCGAGGAAACCAATATTTCCCTAATCCCATGGCCTAGTGCATTAGACACACCATCAAACCATGCAATCCATTTATCCTTATCCTCATCCTTGACCTCCTCCTCAAACAAGGTTATGATATCCTCATCAGGGAATTCTAGATGCATCGACTGATAATCATTGATGGGTTGTTGAGCTACATAATCCACCAAGGCACTCCCCTTTGTTGCCTTCTGAGTGACGTTGACAATGTCGAATTCTGACAACAGAACCTGCCATCGAGCTATACTTCCAGTGAGAGTGTTCTTTTTGAAGATGTACTTGACGGGATCCATTTTGGACACCAACCAAGTAGTGTAACTCAGCATATATTGCCTCAAACAGTGAGCTTCCTACACCAAGGCACAACACGTCCTCTCTAGCAAAGACTAGTTCATCCCGCACACTTTGAACTTTTTGCTCAAGTAATAGATGACCCGTCCCTTTCTTTCGGATTCGTCGTGCTGTCCCAGCACACACCCTATCAACTAATCTAATATTGTCATGTATAGGATAAGAGGTCTTCCGGGCATTGGTGGCACGAGCACATGAGGATTCATCAAACACCATTTAATCCTTTCAAATGACACTTGACAATTATCGTTCCATTGGACAAATTGATTTTTACGCAATAATTTGAAAAGAGGCTCGCAGGTGTCGATTAACTATGATATGAATCTCGCTATGTAGTTCAACCTTCCCAAGAAACCTCGGACTTGCTTCTTGGTACGTGGCTCCAGCGGATCCACCTCTATTCCATTCTGGCTAACGACAAAGACGAGCAATTTTCTGGATTTTACCCCGAACGTACACTTTGCGGGATTCAACCTTAACCTGTATTTACGCAGTCGCCCGAACAACTTCCGCAAATTGACCAGGTGTTCCTCCTCCGTCCTTGATTTGGCGATTATGTCATCCACGTAGACCTAGATCTCTTTATGTATCATGTCGTGGAATAATGCCACCATGGCCCACTGATATGTTGCCCCAACGTTCTTCAGCCCAAATGACATCACCTTGTAGCAGAAGGTTCCCCATAGAGTGATGAAGGTTGTCTTTTCCATATCCTTTAATGTCATCTTTATCTGATTGTAACCCGAAAACCCATCCATGAAAAAGAATAGGGCAAAATTGGTTGTGTTATCTACAAGAACATCGATGTGCGATAAAGGAAAGTTATCCTTTGGACTGGCTCGGTTTAGATCCCGATAGTCCATGCACATTCACACCTTCCCATCCTTTTTTGGGACTGACACGATATTGGCGACCCATTTTGGGTACTGTTAACTCGTTGGCAAGTGTAGCAAATTTGTCACAAGTAGTAAAGTACTCGAAAGTTCGAGTGTCGAATCCACAGGGACTTTGTTTGTACTTAGATTAATGCAAACCCAATTTAAAAGCATTAGATAAAGAATTTAAAATAAATATAAGAAAATAGATAAGGTAAAGATTTAAAGATCAAAATAGAAGATAAAGAAAATAAGAAAATAAAAGTAAAAGATAAGAAAAATAAAAGATTAAGATAAAGATAAAAAAATAAGATAAGATAAGAAAAATAAAAGATAAAAATAAAAGAAAATCAGAGCATGTTAATGTTGGGACCTAGTATGCCTTGTTTGCCTAGTATGTATGAGTTTATGATTTTTCTTTATCAATTTAGGTGATTCTATTCTACCCACATCTCTTCATTTACTTGCCCCTGATTCCTCACGATGACAAGCCTATTTTATTTATCTATCTCCCAAATTCCTTTGCAAAGACTCAACAAATAAAATGCATGAAGTATGAATTCTAGATGTTTGCTTTGACGCATGGGCATAAAATAACCATTCTATGTCTAGCAATAACTTTATTAAGATATCCTTTCTTCTTGTTCTATTAAAGGTTACCCTCTCTCGTGCATCTAACCCCTAAAACCGATACATGCATATTCTCCTTAAATCTTAATTAAAGGTTACCCTCTCTCGAGTACCTAACCCCTAACAGAATAATAAGATGAAGTATGCAAGATAAAAATAGAAAAGATAATAGAATAGAAAACACCTGGTATTGCATTGATAAATAGTGAAGAGTACATTATACATTGCTTTGGCTTTTAGGCCTGCCAGGCTCTAACTAGGGGTTTAGCCACTCATGGCCATGAGGGCTTTACAATGAGAGGGGGTGAAAGAAAGAAAAGGAGTAAATGATTTCTCCTAGAGGGGATGTGTAGTGGTGCCCTTTTTTCCCTTGGCTTGACTCTCTATTAATAGCTGCTGAAGTGGACTTGGGCCTTCATATGCTCGCTTAACGCACCCTGGCTCGCTTAGTGCACGCGCTTAGCGAGCTCCTGTCGCTTAGCGCGTGTTGTTCTGGCATTGCACGCTTAGCACGTGTTGTGCGCTAAGTGCGACTGCTAATTCTCGGTGCGCTTAGCACGAGTTACATGCTGAGCGCGATGTTGGGTCGGGCCTTGTTGCAAGTTATTCTTTTCTTCGTTATTTCTCCAGCTTTTTGCTTTTAGCACCTTCAGTTTTTATATCTGCAGCCAAGATTTTGTTGGATCAAGTGGCCTCAGAATAATTAAGAAGGGGGGTTGAATTAATTATGAATGTGTCTTGACTAATTAAAAATTTATCCTTCTTAATATTACTAGATTCAATTAGGCGTTACTACTAAGTTATGAGAAAGTAAAGAATAGAAACAATAACTTAGACAAAAGTAAAGCAGAAATAAAAAGTACACAGTGAAAGGATAAAGAGTGTAGGGAAAAATAGGACAAACACAAGATTTATACTTGGTTCGGCCACAACCCGTGGCTTCGTCCAGTCCCCAAGCAACCACCGATTCTTGAGATTTCCAATAACCTTGTAAAATCCTTTGCAAGCAAAGATCCACATGGGATGTACCCTTCCTTGTTCTCTTTGAACAACCAAGTGGATGTACCCTCCACTTGAACTGATCCACAAGAGATGTATCCTCTCTTGTTCTCAGTATTACAACCAAAGTAGATGTACGCTCTACTTGTACCACAAAGGATGTACCCTCCAACGTGTTAAGACAAAGAATTCTTAGGTGGCTAGTCCCTTGAATCTTTGTAAGGGGAAACAAAAGATATCTCAGGCGGTTAGTCCTTTGAAATCTTTTGTTTAAAGGGAAGAGGAAGAATCAAAAGAATTCTCAGGCGATTAGTCATTTGAATCTTTTGGCAAGAGGGAGAGGAAGAATCAAAAGAATTCTCAGGCGGTTAGTCCTTTGAATTCTTCTGGCAAGAAAGAGAAGGAATGAAGAAGAAGAATAACACAAGTTTTTGGACAATGAACTTTTCTTGAATAAAGAAAGTTTTGAACAAAAACTCTTAGAAGAATGCTTTGAATGAATGAAAGAAATTTGAAAGTTGTTACTATAAAATTCATGCCATGGTCACATATTTATAGTCATTTGATGACTCAAGTTAAAAGTTTATGACTCTTGGCTATTTCTTCAAAACTAGTCACTTTTTAAAAGTTGTGACTCTTTTGAAAACTAGTCACTTTAAAAGTTGTGACTTTTGAAAAATCTTCAAAAACTAGTCACTTTAAGAATTGTGACTTTTGGTAATTTAATTTTCAAAATAAGTCATTGGTAATCGATTACCATTGTAGTGTAATCGATTACACATCAATAGATGTGACTCTTCATGTTTAAATTTGAAAACCAATGTTTAGAAACACTGGTAATCGATTACAAGTGTTGTGTAATCGATTACACAAGTTTGAAATGATTTGAAAAAGTTTTATCACAAGTTGTGACTCTTGAAATTTGAAATCTAACGTTTTAAAACATTGGTAATCCATTACATGATTATGGTAATCAATTACAGCTTTGTATATCAGTTTGAAAAGAATGTTGGCTACTGGTAATCGATTACTGTCTTATGGTAATCGATTACCAGAGAGTAAAACTCTTGGTAAAATATTTTTCTTTGAAAAATTCTCTTGAACAAAATTGTGCTATTCAATATTTTGAAAAACTCTTTTAATACTTATCTTAATTGAGTCTTCTCTTGAATCTTCACTTTAATCTTGAATCTTGATTGAACGACTCTTTGATTCTTGAAACTTGCTTTGATTGAACAACTCTTTGATTCTTGAAACTTGCTTGACTCTTGATTCTTGACTTGAGTCTTTGGCATCATCAAAATAATCTTGGAAAGCATTGCTTCCATAATCTCCCCCTTTTTGATGATGATAATCCTGAAATCAAAAGAATACATGCAAGTTTTGTTCTATTGTTCACTCATCTCTTTCTCCCCCTTTCTTTTTGAATTTATGCTTAATTTTAAAGCTTTGAAAATATAATATCTTGATTTTTAAAATACCCATTTTCTCTCCCTCTTTGGCAACATCAAAAAGGCCAAAGTGCATTGCAACATAAAATCATACACAAATGGATAAACATACAAGAAATGTATTCATACAAGAAAAAGGAGAAACTTATAAAAAAATCAAACAAGATAATAAATTATCCACAAATCATAATAAAAGCATATGTATCAAATAAGTCATAAGACATCATGACATAAAACAAATCATTTATCTAAGTCACTAACATCTAGAAGTCCTAATTCTCTTCTAATGGTGTAGAAAGAATCTTTGGGTAGTGGTTTTGTGAAGATGTCTGTGAGTTGGTTTTTGGTATCTACAAATTCTAGAACACAGTCACCTTTTAGGACATGATCTCTAAGAAAATGATGCCTAATTTTTATGTGCTTGGTTCTAGAGTGGAGGACTGGGTTCTTAGACATATTTATGGCACTCGTGTTGTCACATTTTATGGGAATATGGTCTAATACAATCCCATAATCATATAGTTATTGTTTCATCCACATGATCTGTGCACAACAACTACCAGCAGAGATGCATTATACTTTGGTTGTGGATAATGCTACATTATTTTGCTTTTTGTTGTGCCAAGAGACAAGAGCAGACCCTATGAACTGACATGTGCCAATAGTGCTCTTCCTATCTGTTTTAGATCTGGCAAAATCTGAATTTGAATATCCTATTAGATTGCATAAAGAATTTTTAAGGTACCATAATCCTAAGTTAATTGTTCCTAAGAGATATCTTATGATTCTTTTTACTACAGTTAGATGTGAAAACTTTGGATTTGATTGAAATCTTGCACACATGCACACACTAAACATAATATCTAGCCTACTTGCAGATAAGTAAAGTAGAGATCCAATCATACCTCTATATTGTTTTTCATCAACGGGTTGACCGGACTCATCTTTGTCAAGGTAGCAACCAATGCTCATAGGAGTATCCAAGTGTTTTGAGCTCTCCATTCCGAATCTCTTGATGAGTTCCTTGCAAAAATTTTCTTGGTTGACAAAGATCCCATAATTTGTTTGTTTGATTTGTAGTCCAGGAAAGTAATTTAACTCACCCATCATGGACATCTCAAACTCAATCTGCATGTCAATAGAAAACTCATTGCACAAAGATTCATTAGTAGATCCAAAGATTATATCATCAACATAAATTTGTACCAATAAGATATCATTATTCTTCTTATTTATGAATAAGGTGGTATCTACCTTTCCTCGAATGAAATTCTTTTCTAATAGGAATTTACTTAATCTTTCATACCAAGCCCTAGGTGTTTGTTTTAACCCATAAAGTGCTTTCTTTAATCTATAGACATGTTCTAATTTTCGTGAGTCTTTAAACCTGGGAGGTTGTTCTACATATACCTCCTCTTGGATTAGACCATTTAGGAAGGTACTCTTGACATCCATTTGATATAGTTTAAAGTTCATAATAGATGCATAAGCTAAAAACATCCTAATGGCTTCTAATCTAGCTACGGGTGCAAAGGTTTCTTCATAGTCTATCCCTTCTTATTGGTTGTACCCTTTTGCAACTAGTCTAGATTTATTTCTAATTACTATACCATTTTCATCTAGTTTATTTCTAAATACCCATTTTGTTCCTATAATGGGGTAGTTATGTGGTTTCTCAACTAGTTCCCAAACATTATTTCTCTCAAATTAATTTAACTCTTCTTGCATATCAACTATCCATTGATCATCTATTATGGCTTCTTTAAAGTTTTTAGGTTCTATCATAGAAACAAATGTCATGTTATTGCATAAATCTTTGAGAGAGTGTCTAGTTGTTACCCCTTTTGAGATATCTCTGATGATATTGTCAAGAGGATGATTTCTTGAGGTTTTCCATTCTTTGGGAAGATCATCATTTTCTTAGGCTATGTCATCTTGAACATCCTTGTTTTCTTCATTTCTCTTCCTTTTTAGATTCTTTTCTTGATTGTGCATATCTTCCAAAGAATCTGCAATATCATCAAGAAACTCCTTTCTCGGAGAGGTAATATTAGTTTCATCAAAAGAAACATGTATTGATTCCTCATTTGTCATGGTTCATTTGTTGTATATCCTAAAGGCTTTGCTATGTAGGGAATAACTAAGGAAGATGCCCTCATCTGCCTTAACATCAAATTTACCTAGGCTTTCTTTACCATTGTTTAGGACAAAACATTTACATCCAAAAACATGTAAATGAACAATGTTTGGTTTTCTATTGTTAAACAGTTCATATGAGGTTTTCTTATGAATGGGTCTTATTAAGGGTCTATTCATAATATAACATGTGGTGTTGACAACTTCAGCCCAAAAATATTTTAGAAGTGGAGTGTCATTTAAAAGGGTTCTAGCTATTTCTTCTAAAGATCTATTTTTCCTTTCAACTACACCGTATTGTTGGGGTGTCCTAGGTGCGGAAAAGTTATGTTCTATGCCATGTTCATCGCAAAACATTTCAAAATCCTTGTTTTCAAATTCACCTGCATGATCACTTCTAATGGAGATGATTTTGAGACTTTTCTTGTTTCGGATGACTTTGGCAAGTCTCATAAATGCATAAAATGCATCATTTTTATGAGTAAGAAATAAAGTCCAAGTATAGCTAGAATAATCATCAACAATTACTAATGCATAGTAACTATCACCAAAACTCATGACTCTAGAGGGTCCAAACAAATCCATGTGCAGTAATTGTAATGGTTGAGTGGTAGAGACAATATTTTTATATTTGAAAGATTCTCTTGTTTGTTTACCTTTTTGACATGCATCACATAATTTATCTTTTTCAAACATTAATTTTGGTAAACCAACAACTAGGTCTTTTGAGATTAATCTATTTAGATGATCCATGCTAATGTGAGCAATTCTCTTATGCCACAACCAAGGATCTCTATTGATTGAGGCCGTACCCGAATCAAATAAACATTAAAAATGCAGTATCTAGGAAGTGATCCTAGGTCGTCTCCCAACGAGCAATGGTCAACCAACGTTCATAATAGATAGTGATAAAACAATAACGAATTGGGGGCGGGGGTGTTTGTTTTTGTAATTTAAACAGCAAGCAAATTTTAATTAGAAAATAACATAATTAAAACATGTTGTTTCCCCTTGATTCACAAGCAAGTCTCTTATCCTAGGTTACGAGAATTTATCCCTAACCAGTTTAACCACTTAATCCAACCCTAAATTAAATTACTGAGCAAAAATTAACATAAGGCTGTCATTATGTGATTAAGCAACACATACACCAATTAATCATGAACGAAACTGATCATTAAGCATGAACGTAAATTAAGCGCAGAGACAATTAATCAAGCACTAAGCATGCATGGATTAATGGCAACAAATACAGAGCAATTGGTGAAGAGGAAAAACTGATCAGAATTCAATAGTAATAACAAAACCTCAAAGAGAGCTGTGCTTAATCCTCAAGAGAAAACAACGTTAGAGACTTAGCCTTCCATTAATCAGCAGAAAACGAAATTTCAATTGGAAGCAAAAAACGAAATTGCAGATTGAACAGAAAATGAAATTGCAGAAAATGAATTTTATTGCTACATGAACAGTGCGCATGAACAGTAAAAATTGGAATTGCAAAACCCTAAAATTATTCTCCTCTCCAAAAACTCACCCTAAACTAAAACCCTGGTGCTATTATATAGGTCCTCAGCCCCAAAGCTTACAAATCTATTTTAAGTCCAAGCCCATAAACAAAATAAAATAAAATCTGGACAAGATAAGATAAGATTGGATGAAATAAAATCTGGACGAAATAAAATCTAGATGAAATAAAATCTGAATCAGATAAGATTTAATAAAATAAAATTGTCTACTCTCTTCAAGTCCAAGCCTAATTCCGGATTCAAGCCCAATTGCTTATAATTCTCTTGAAATTAAATTAAAAACACAAAATTAGTCAAGCAGGCCCAAATGATAAAACTGCATAATTAATTTGACAATTAAGGCTAATCAGTAATTAAAACAGTGACAAAAAGGGTTAAGAAATAGGAGAAAATAATGACACATCAAATCCCCCCACACTTAGCCTTTTGCACTCCTGGGCAAAATCAAAAAGCAAAGCAAGGAACAAATCCAGAGACATTAAAAAGAAACAAACAAACACAAAAACAGTTACCTATTTCTCAATGAATCTCAAGGAATGGGCAACATCCAACACGTAAAGAGTTAAAGAATCAAGATAGTCATGAAAATCATCCAAGCATCTCAAACATGGCAAGATAGTCAATCAGCTCAAGAATTGAATGAAAAGTGATAAAGCCTCATAAGATATGCACTCTATCTCTCAAGTGTCTAGGCTACTGTTTACTCTCAGAGCACCCATGAAAACAAACACCACATAGACTTGGCAAAACTCTAAAATTGACAACCAAACTCGACAAACACATACACATGAGGATCAAAAGGTCTTTTAAGGTTGTAATGGGGCCAGGGATAAGGTAGAGGAAAGTATGGGATAAGTAGCTAAAACCCAAAGGAATAGAGGAGCGATGGGGAATAAGTGGAAATTAAGAAAGAGTAGTAAACCCCAAAACCAAAATTAAAAATTCAGCTATAAAAGTAAACCCAAAACAAAATCAACCAAGTCCTCAAACCAATCCAAGTCTTCAAACCAAGACCTCATTTATTCAACTTCATTCTTTTTCTGTTTTATTCTTTTTTTCATTTTTTTTACGTGAATAGTAGCATTTAAAAGCATTTGAAAATAAAGCAACAATTAGGCAATATATGTATATATATCAAGCATGGCCAAAATACATCATCAAGCATGCCCAACAAAAACATTTCATCCAATGAAACATACCCCCCCACACTTATTCCTAAAACAATTCCAAAGCTCCAAAATTCCTTAAGGGTAGGGTGAGATCATGGTTTTTCACTTAAGGCTTGTAATGAGCTTTAAAACAAAGAAAGGGGAACATAGGCTCAAAGGGGCTATCAAATGAATTAATTCAAGGTAGGCTTATTTGGCTAGAGGCTTATAAGAACAAAATGCCTAAATCATCTCCCAACATGCATGTGAAAAAAGAAGTATCAACAAGAGTCAAGCCAAGGCTATTGTGCAAGCAATAAATGGGGCAAAACACACCGAATAAAATAGATGATGAAGGCTTAAATTCTCACCAAGGGTAAATCTATCACTTTCAATTCGAACTTTCAAAACTAACTTGGCATGTACAGAAAAAAAAGGATCTCAATTCACAAAATGTCAAGAAACTCTTATTTCAAAAACAATTACCCATTACTTGTACATAACCCAAAATTCAAAGAGAAACATGCAATGTTGTACACAGAACATAAAACTAAAATAACAAAATTAACCTATAAAACCTAACAAAATTAAACTAGAAAACCCAAACAAATAACCTAGAAAACCTCAAATAAAGAACAATCTCCGCCAAACACTTAAACTACACATTGTCCTCAATGTAGCACAATCATAAGATCAAGAGCAATCAAAACAATCAACAAATTTGGACTAGTGCAATAAAAGTAAAGAAGGAGATAGAAAAAGAAAACTCCCTAAGTCATGACGGGAGAGAAGTAGGGTGAAGTAAGGAGGTTTCCTCCACCACTACATCCACCAAGGAGGGATTTGTGAGGAATGGTTTCAGCCGGTGTCCATTGACCTTGAAGCTCTTATATGTGGACTCACTTTTGATCTCAACTGTACCATAAGGAAAAACATTAGTCACCAGAAAAAGACCAATCCACTTTGACCTCAATTTATCACTCATGAATCCGAGCCTAGAGTTATACAATAAAACTTTCTGTCCAACCATGAAGTCTTTCTTAGCTATCAAACTATCATGGAACTTCTTGGTCTTCTCCTTGTAGAATTTGGAATTCTCATAGGCTTCTAAACAGATCTCATCTAGCTCACTTAGTTGCAACATCCTTTCCTCTCCAGCCTGATCAATAGAGAAGTTGCAGGTCTTTACAACCCAGTAGGCTTTGTGCTCTATCTCTACAGGAAGATGACATGCCTTGCCAAAGACAACCCGATAAGGAGACATTCCTATGGGTGCTTTGTAGGCAGTCCTATGCGCCTAAAGAGCATCATCCAACCTGGTGCTCAAATCTTTTTTGTTCGATTGCACAATCTTCTCCAAGATCCTTTTTATCTCCCTGTTTGAAATCTTAGCCGGCCCATTAGTTTAGGGGTGGAAAGGTGTGGAAATTCTGTGCATGACCCCATACTTTCTGAGCAGGGCATACATGGACCTGTTATAAAAATAGGTGCCTTGATCACTAACGATGGCTCTAGGGACTACAAATCTGCAAAATATATTAGATCTAACAAAATCCACAACAACCTTAGCATCGTTAGTTCTGGTGGGTTTGGCTTCCACCCATTTCGAAACATAATCAAAAGCAAGGAGAATATAAACAAAAACAAAAGAGACAGGGAAAGGCCCCATAAAATCAATACCCCAAACATCAAACACCTCTCAAAACAACATGGGTTGTTGAGGCATTTGTTGTCTCCATGAAAGTGAGCCACATGCTCTCTCACAAGGCTCACAAGTGCATCAGATTCTCCACGCATCCCTGAAGATGGTAGGCCAATAGAAACCGTAGTCAAGAACCTTGCAAGCTGTCTCCTGTATGCCAAGATGGCCACCTGGTGCGAAAGAATGACAAAATTGCAGGACTGAGTCAATCTCATGGTCTAGAATGCATCTCCTAATAACCTGGTCACTGCACAACTTCCACAAATAGGGATCATCCCAAATATAATGCTTAGCATCCCTCTTAATTTTATCAGTTTGAGCTTTAGATGCTAAGGGAGAAAAAATAGAAGCAACCAAATAATTCACAATATTAGCAAACCAAGGAGTGGGGAAGGAATCAGAAATACTATACAGAATGTACAAATGGTCATCCAAAAAATCATCCAGAATGGGTGAGTCCTCAGACGCACGCTCAATCCTACTCAGGTGGTCAGCCACGAGGTTCAGTGCACCAATCCGATTACGGATCTCCAAATCAAAATCTTGGAGCCAAGGCATCTACCTGGTCAATCTAGGCTTTGATTCAGCCTTCTTCAACAGGTACATCAGAGTTTCATGGTCAGTATAAACAATAACACGAGTACCAAGTAAATATGAACAAAATTTCTCAAGAGCAAAAACTATCGCTAATAGCTCCTTCTCTGTGGTAGTGTAATTTGCTTGAGCAGCATCCAAAGTTCTGGAAGCGTAGTAGATGACCCGAGGTAGCTTATCAATCTTTTGAGCAAGGATAACCCCCAATGCATAATTAGATGCATCGCACACTAACTCAAATGGGGTTGTCCAATCAGGTGCCTGAATTATAGGGGTGGTAGTCACTGCACGCTTGAGGCAATCAAAAGCCTCTTTGCACCAGTCATCAAAATCAAACTCCACCTCCTTTTGCAGCAGATTGGATAGTGGAAGGGCCACATTGCTAAAATCCTCGATAAAGCACCTATAAAACCCTGCATGACCAAGAAAAGAACGAACTTCTCGCACGCAAGAGGGGTAAGGCAATTGTGAAATAACAGCTATTTTTGCAGGGTCTACCTCTATGCCCCCACTGGAAATGATATGCCCTAAAACTATACCTTGTTCTTCCATGAAGTGACATTTTTCAAAATTCAGAACAAGGTTAGTTTTAATGCACCTATTAAGAACTCTATCCAGACTATCCAGACATGCATCAAAAGAGGATCCATAAATAGTAAAATCATCCATAAACACCTCTATGCAACTCTCTAAAAAATCACTGAAAATGTTAAGCGTACACCGCTGGAAGGTACCAGGGGCGTTGCATAGGCCAAAGGGCATCCTCCTATAGGCAAAAGTGCCAAAGGGATAGGTGAATGTGGTCTTTTCTTGATCCTCAGGAGTAATATGAATTTGTAAATTACTAGAAAAACCATCAATAAAATAGTAATGAGACTTATCTACCAAGCGCTCAAGCATTTGATCAATGAATGGCAAGGGAAAATGATCTTTTCTAGTTACCTGGTTCAGCCTCCTATAATCAATGTAGACTCGCCAGCTGTTCTGCACTCTTGTGGGGATAAGCTCATCCCTCTCATTCTTAATCACTGTTAGACCTGTCTTCTTAGGAACCACTTGGACTGGGCTCACCCACTGGCTATCAGAAATGGGGTAGATGATTCCAGCTTGTAAGAGCTTGGTCACTTCCTTATTCACCATATCTAGAATGACGGGGTTGAGTTGTCATTGTGGCTGCCTTACTGGCTTAGCTCCATCCTCTAAAAGCATCCTATGCATGTAGGTAGATGAGCTAATACCAGGAATGTCTGCTAAAGTCCATCCAATGGCTTTCTTGTGCTTCTTGAGCACTAGCAACAACTTCTCCTCTTGCTTAGCAGTAAGGGAGGCAGAGATGATCACTGGAAAATTTTCCTTGTCCTCTAAGTAAGCGTACTTGAGGTTTGCTGGTAAGGGCTTCAACTCTAGTGCGGGTGGTGGCTAAACAGTGGGAGGAACCAGGGTAGGAAAAGAGGAGGGTTCCTCAGCCTGTACCTCATAAAGCAAGCCAGAAGTGGATGTACTTCCTGCAACATGGTTAATGCATTTTGACTCTAAAAAATCAACATCAAGAGGTACAACACCCAGAAAATCAGAATCGGACTCAAATTCAAATTCACTCTCAGCATAAAAATCAGATACAAGATCAAATTTAAACTCAGATTCAGATTCAATGCATAAGGAATGACAAGTATACAGATCATATAAAAATGGATGCTTCCTACCATGAAGAACAGAATCAAAATCAAACATATAATCATCAACAATCTGATCAATTATCAAAGCACGAAAAACAGAATGATCCTCAAATGGATGTTTCATGGCCTCAATAATGTTAAAATGAATTGCAATATCACCAAATTCCATAGACAATGTGCCAGCATAAACATATATCTTTGTTTAGGCTGTTTTCATAAATGGTCTGCCTAAAATAATGGGAACTGAACCATGGGAAAATCCCTCTTCCATATTAAGAACATAAAAATCAACAGGAAAAATAAGTTCACCAACTCGAACCAGGACATCCTCTATGAAACCTGCAGGGTAAGCAACATTTCTATTTGCCAAATGAATCACCACATCTGTAGATTGTTAAGGTCCAAGAGGTAAAGAATTGAAAATGGAAAGAGGCATGACACTAACTGATTCTCCTAGATCCAGCATGGAATTCTCAAATTTATTGTTCCCAATAATGCAAGGTATTCAGAAAGTACCTAGGTCCTTACATTTCTCAGGAATGTGAGGAATAGATTTACCTATCAATGCTAATACATTTCTGCCAATGCTAATCCTTTCATTGCCTTTGAGCTTCCTTTTTGTGGGTGCACAGCTCCTTTAGAAACTTGGCATATCTTGGAATCTGCTTGATGGCATCTAACAGAGGTATGTTCACCTCTACTCTCTTGAAGGTCTCCAAGATCTCTTTTTCCACTTCTTCCATCTTTTTGTTTGGAATTGCTCTAAGTGGGAATGGAAGACGGATATGAGGCTGCTGCAAGTCAGAACTACTTGAAGAAGGTCCACTTGCATGAAAATTTTTGTTAGCTCCCTCATGATCAGGAAGCTTTCTCTTTTGTGCAACTATATCATCTTTTTTTTCAGGTGCAAGTGCTGCTACTGGTGGAGGCACTTCAATTTGCTTGCAGACCTTAAGGTGATGGCACTCACATTTTTCAGATTCTGCACTGTTTGTGAAGGCAATTTGTCAGAATTTTGTGACTGAGCTTGGTTCAACTGAGTAGCCATCTGCCCCATCTGATTTGCCAAACTCTGAATGGAGGCTCTTGTCTCTTGCTGAAATTGCATGTTTTGGATGGTCATTTGCCTCACTAACTATTCTAAGGAAGGTTGAGGATGAGCCTTAGTTGCTTGTTGTCTTTTTTGTTGCTGTTGTTGTTGTTGCATTGGAGGAGGAATGTATGGCTTGCTTAGACCAGCAGCATTCTGGAAGGAAGGGACAGGCTGTTGTTGTTGTGGGGGACTTGTCCATCTCAGATTTGGATGATTCCTCCAACCTGGATTGCATCTGTTGCTTGAAAGATCATAATTATTCTACTGTTGTTGGTTTTGGTACTGAAGGGGTCTATTATAAATGTTTGCAGCATAAGCTTCAGGTTGCTCATTGACTCCAGATTGCTGCAAAGAAGGACAAAGATCTGTATGGTGATCTGCAGAAGAACATAGACCATAGAATTAAAACATGATGTTTCCCCTTGATTCACAAGCAAGTCTCTTATCCTAGGTTACGAGGATTTATCCTTTATCAGTTCAACCACTTAATCCAACCCTAAATTAAATTACTAAGCAAAATTTAACATAAGGCTGTCATTATGTGATTAAGGAACACATACACCAATTAATCATGAACAAAACTGATCATTAAGCATGAACGCAAATTAAGCGTAGAGACAATTAATCATGCACTAAGCATGCATGGATTAATAGCAACAAATATAGAGTAATTGGTGAAGAGGAAAAACTGATCAGAATTCAATAGTAATAATAAAACCTCAAAGAGAGTTGTGCTTGATCCTCAAGAGAAAACAATGCTGGAGACTTAGCCTTCCATTAATCTGTAGAAAATGAAATTGTATTAGAAAAGGAAGAAATCTAGAATTATTCTCCTCTCTAAAACGAAAAAAGGGCCCTAAAACTAAAACCTTGGTGCTGTTATATAGGTTCTCGGCCCCAAAGCTTACAAATCTGTTTTAAGTCCAAGCCCATTAATAAAATAAAATCTGGACAATATAAGATAAGATTTGATAAAATAAAATCTAGATGAAATAAAATCTAGATAAGATAAGATAAGATAAAATTTAGATGAAATAATATCTAGAAAAGATAAAATCTGGATAAGATAAGATTTGGTAGAATAAAATTGTCTGCTCTCTTTGAGTCCAAGCCCAATTCCGGATTCAAGCCCAATTGCTTATAATTCTCCTGAAATTAAATTAAAAACATAAAATTAATCCAGTAGGCCCAAATGATAAAACTGCATGATTAATTTGACAATTAAGGCTAATCAGTAATTAAAACAGTGACAAAAATGGTTAAGAAATAGCAGAAAATGATGACACATCAAATCCCCTCACACTTAGCCTTTTGCATTCTTGGGCAAAATAAAAAAAAAACAAAGCAAGGGACAAATCCAGAGACATTAAAGAGAAACAAACAGACACAACAACAATTACATATTTCTCAATGAATCTCAAGGAATGAAAAGAATGGGTAACATCCAACATGTAAAGAGTTAAAGAGTCAAGGCCATCATGAAAATCATCCAAGCATCTCAAACATGGCAAGATAGTCAATCAGCTCAAGAATGAAAAGTGATAAAGCCTCACAAGATATGCACTCTATCTCTCAAGTGTCTAGGCTATTGTTTACTCTCAGAGCACCCATGAAAACAAGCACCACATAGACTTGGTAAGAATCTAAAATTGACAACCACATCACAAGCACATCCACATGAGGATCAAAAGGTCTTTTAAGGTTGTAATGAGGCTAAGGACAAGGTATATGAAAGTATGGGATGGTAGCTAAAACCCAAAGGAATAGAAGAGCAATGGGGATGGCCAATAAAAACATATCATCCAATGAAACATACCCCCCTCTCACACTTATTCCTAAAACAATTCCAAAGCTCCAAAATTCCTTAAGGGTAGGGTGAAATCATGGTTTTTCACTTAAGGCTTGTAATGAGCTTCAAAACAAAGAAAGCGGAACATAGGCTCAAAGGGGATATCAAAGGAATTAATTCAATGTAGGCTCATTTGGCTAGAGGCTTATAAGAACAAAATGCCTAAATCATCTCCCAACATGCATGTGAAGCAAGAAGTATCAACAAGAGTTAAGCCAAGGCTATTGTGCAAGCAATCAATGGGGCAAAACACACCGAATAAAATAGATGATGATGGCTCAAATTCTCACCAAGGGTAAATCTATCACTTTCAATTCGAACTTTCAAAACTAACTTGACATGTAGAGAAAAACAAGGGTTTCAATTCACAAAATGCCAAGAAACTCCTATTTCAAAAACAATTACCCATTACCTGTTCATAACCCAAAATTCAAAGAGGAACACGCAATGTTGTACACAAACATAAAACCAAAATAACAAAATTAACCTAGAAAAAAAAACAAATAAAATTAAACTAGAATACCCAACAAAATTAAAGAACAATCTCCCTCCCCCCCCCCCCCCCTCACACTTAAACATCACATTGTCCTCAATGTAGCACAATCATAAGATCAAGAACAATCAATATATTTGGACAAGTGCAATAAAAGTAAAGAAGGAGACTGAAAATGAAAACTCCCTAAGTCATGGCGGAAGAGATGTAGGGTGAAGTAAGGAGGTCTCCTCCACCACTACATCCACTAAGGAGGGATTTGTGACGAATGGTTTCAGCCAGTGTCCATTGACCTTGAAGCTCTTATCTGTGGGCTCACTTTTGATCTCAACTGTACCATAAGGAAAAACATTAGTCACCACAAATGGACCAATCCACTTTGACCTCAACTAACCGCTCATGAGTCTAAGCCTAGAGTTATACAATAAGACTTTCTGTCCAACCATGAAGTCCTTCTTAGCTATCAAACTATCATGAAACTTCTTGGTCTTCTCCTTGTAGAATTTGGAATTCTCATAGGCTTCTAAATAGATCTCATCTAGCTCACTTAGTTGCAACTTCCTTTCCTCTCCAGCCTGATCAATAGAGAAGTTGTAGGTCTTTACAGCCCAGTAGGCCTTGTGCTCTATCTCTACAAGAAGATGACATGCCTTGCCAAAGAAAACCTGATACGGAGACATTCCTATGGGTGCTTTATAAGCAGTCCTATGCGCCCAAAGTGCATCATCTAGCCTGGTGCTCCAATCCTTTCTTTTCGGCTACACAATCTTCTCCAAGATCCTTTTTATCTCCCTGTTTGAAATCTCAGTTTGCCCATTAGTTTAGGGGTGGTAAGGTGTGGAAATTTTGTGCACGACCCCATACTTTTTTAGCAAGGCATACATGGATTTGTTGCAAAAATGGGTGCCTTGATCACTAACGATGGCTCTAGGGACTCCAAACCTGCAAAAGAGATTAGATCTAACAAAATCCAAAACAACCTTAGCATCATTAGTTTTGGTGGGTTTGGCTTCCACCCATTTTGAAACATAGTCAACAACAAGGAAAATATAAACAAAACCAAAAGAGACAGGGAACGACCCCATAAAGTCTATACCCTAGACATCAAACACCTCACAGAACAACATGGGTTGTTGAAGCATTTGTTGTCTCCATGAAAGTGAGCCGCCTGCTCTCTGACAAGGCTCACAAGTGCTACAGATTCTCCACGCATCCTTGAAGATGGTGGGCCAATAGAAACCGCAGTCAAGCACCTTGCGAACTGTCCTCTATATGCCCAAGATGGCCACCTGGTGCGAAAGAATGATAGAATTGCAGGATCGAGTCAATCTCATAGTCTGGAATGCATCTCCTAATAACTTGGTCACTGCACAACTTTCACAAATAGGGGTCATCCCAAATATAATGCTTAGCATTGCTCTTAATTTTATCATTTTGAGCTTTAGATGCTAAGGGAGGAAAAACAGAAGCAACCAAATAATTCACAATATTAGCAAACCAGGGAGTGGGGAAGGAATTAGAAATACTATATAGAATGTACAAATGGTCATCCGGAAAATCATCCCGAATGGGTGAGTCCTCAGACACATGCTCAATCCTACTCAGATTGTCTGCCACGAGGTTCTGTGCACCGCTCCGATCACGGATCTCCAAATCAAACTCTTGGAGCCAAAGCATCCACCTGATCAATCTAGGCTTTGATTCAGCCTTCTTCAACAGGTACTTCAAAGCTACATGGTCAGTATAACCAATAACACGAGTACCAAGTAAATATGAATGAAATTTCTCAAGAGCCAAAACTATCGCTAATAGCTCCTTCTCTGTGGTAGTGTAATTTGCTTAAGCAGCGTTCAAAATTCTGGAAGCGTAGTAGATCACTCGAGGCAACATGTCAATCTTTTGAGCAAGGACAACTCCCAATGCGTAACTGGATGTGTCGCACATTAGCTTAAATGGGGTTGTCCAATCAGGTGCCTGAATGATAGGGGTGGTAGTCACCGCACGCTTGAGGCAATCAAAAGCCTCTTTTCACCGGTCATCAAAATCAAACTCCACCTCCTTTTGCAACAGATTGGATAGAGGAAGGGCCACTTTGCTAAAATCCTTCATAAAGCACCTATAAAACCCTGCATGACCAAGAAAAGAAAGAACCTCTCGCATGCAAGAGGGGTAAGGCAATTGTGAAATAACAACTATTTTTGCAAGGTCTACCTCTGTGCCCTTACTAGAAATGATATGCCCCAAAACTATACCTTATTCTACCATGAAGTGCATTTTTCAAAATTCAACACAAGGTTAGTTTCAATGCATCTACTAAGAACTCTATCCAGACTATCTAAACATGTATCAAAAGAGGTTCCATAAATAGTAAAATGACCCATAAAAACCTCTATGCAACTCTCTAAAAAAATCACTAAAAATGCTAAGCATACACCGTTGGAAGGTACCAGGGGCGTTGTATAGGCCAAAGGGCATCCTCCTATAGGCAAAAGTGCCAAAGGGACAGGTGAATGTGGTCTTTTCTTGATCCTCAGGAGCAATATGGATTTGTAAATAACCAGAAAAACCATCAAGAAAATAGTAGTGAGACTTACCTGCCAAGCGCTCAAGCATTTGATCAATGAATGGTAGGGGAAAATGATCTTTTCTGGTCACCTGGTTCAGCCTCCTATAATCAATGCAGACTCGCCAGTTGTTCTGTAGTCTTGTGGGAATAAGCTCATTCCTTTCATTCTTAATCACTATGAGGCCTGTCTTCTTAGGGACCATTTGGACTGGACTCACCCATTGGCTGTCAGAAATAGGGTAGATGATTTCAGCTTGAAAGAGCTTGGTCACTTCCTTTTTCACCACATCTTAAAGTATCCTATGCATGCAGGTAGATGGGCTAATACCAGGAATATCTGCTAAAGTCCATCCAATGATCTTCTTGAGCACTAGCAACAACTTCTCCTCTTGTTCAGCAGCAAGGGAGACAGAGATGATCACTAGAAATTTTTCCTTGTCCTCCAAGTATGCATACTTAAGGTTTGCTAGTAAGGGCTTCAACTCTGGTGTGGGTGGTGGCTGAACAGTGGAAGGAACCAGGGTAGGAGAAGAAGAAGGTTCCTCATCCTGTACCTCATAAAGCAAGTTAGAAGTGTATGTACTTCCTGCAACATGGTTAGTGCATTTTGACTCTAAAAAATCAACATCAAGAGGTACAACACCCAGAAAATCAGAACTAGACTCAAATTCAAATTCACTCTCAGCATAAAAATCAGATACAGGATCAAATTTAAACTTAGATTCAGATTCAATGCATAAGGAATGACAAGTATGCAGATCATATAAAAATGGATGCTTCCTACCATGAAGAACAGAATCAAAATCAAACATATAATCATCAACAATCTGATCAATTATCAAAGCACGAAAAACAGAATGATCCTCAAATGGATGTTTCATGGCATCAATAATGTTAAAATGAATTGCAATATCACCAAATTCCATAGACAATGTGCCAGCATAAACATATATCTTTGTTTAGGCTGTTTTCATAAATGGTCTGCCAAAAATAATTGGAACTGAACCATGGGAAAATCCCTCTTCCATATTAAGAACATAAAAATCAACAGGAAAAATAAGTTCACCAACTCGAACCAGCACATCCTCTATGAAACCTGCGGGGTAGGCAACACTTCTATTTGCCAAATGAATCACCACATCTGTAGATTCCAAAGGTCCAAGAGGTAAAGAATTGAAAATGGAAAGAGGCATGACACTAACTGATTCTCCTAGATCCAACATGGCATTCTCAAATTTACTGTTCCCAATAATGCAAGGTATACAGAAAGTACCTGGGTCCTTACATTTCTCAGGAATGTGAGGAACATATTTATCTATCAATGCTGACACATTTCTGCTCATGCTAATCCTTTCATTGCCCTTGAGCTTCCTTTTGTTGGTGCACAGCTCCTTTAGAAACTTGGCATTTCTTGGAATCTACTTAATGGCATCTAGCAGAGGTATGTTCACCTCTACTTTCCTGAAGGTATCTAAGATCTCCTTTTCCACTTCTTCCATCTTTTTGTTTGGAATTGCTCTAGGTGGGAATGGAAGAGTGATAGAAGGCTGTTGTAAGTCAAAATTACTAGAAGAAGGTGCACTTGCATGAAAATTTTTGTTAGGAAGCCTTCTCTTTTGTGCAACTATCTCATCCTCTTTTTCAGGTGTAGAATGAAGCTTGACAGGTTCAGGTGCAAGTGCTGCTACTGGTGGAGGCACTTGAATTTGGTTGCCAGACCTCAAGGTGATTGCACTCAGATTTTTTGGATTCTGCACAGTTTGTGAAGGCAATTTGTCAAAATTTTGGGATTGAGTTTGGTTCAACTGAGTAGCCATCTGCCCCATATGATTTGTTAGACTTTGAATGGAGGCTCTTGTCTCTTGCTGAAATTGCATATTCTGGATGGTCATTTGTCTCACTATCTCTTCTAAGGAAGGTTGAGGAGGAGCCTCAGTTGCCGATTGTCTTTGTTGTGACAATTGTTGTTGTTGCTGCTGTATTAGAGGAGGAACATATGGCTTGCTTGGACCAACAACATTCTGGAAAGGAGGGACATGCTATTGTTGTTGTGGAGGACTTGCCTATCTCAGATTTGGATGATTCCTCCAACCTGGATTGTATCTGTTGCTTGAAAGATCATAATTATTCTGCTATTGTTGGTTTTGCTACTGAGGGGGTGTATTATAAATGTTTGTAGCATAAGCTTCAGGTTTCTCATTGACTCTGGATTGCTGCAAAGAAGGACAAAGATCTGTATGGTGATCTGCAGAAGAACATAGACCACAGACTCTTGCAACAGGTGTAGATTTCTGATCCATGGCAAGTTGAGTTACCAGGTTGACCAAGGCATCAAGTTTTCCTTTAAGCTTTTTATTTTCAGTAGATGAAGATGAATCCGTGGCCAACTCATGGACTCCCCTTTGAACAATAGCATCATTTCTTGCACTTAATTGTTAGGAGTTGGAAGCCATCTTCTCAATCAAATTCCTAGCCTCAGCAGGGGTCATATCACCAAGAGCTCCACCACTGGCAGCATCAATCATACTCTTCTCCATGTTGCTAAGTCCCTCATAGAAATATTGAAGAAGGAGTTGCTCAGAAATCTGGTGGTGAGGACAGCTTGCACACAATTTCTTGAATCTTTCCCAGTACTCATACAGGCTTTCTCCACTAAGTTTCCTGATTCCTTAAATGTATTTTCTGATGGCAATGGTCCTAGATGTAGGGAAGAATTTCTCCAAGAACACCCTCTTAAGGTCATCCCAACTGGAAATGGATCTAAGAGCAAGGTAGTATAGCCAATCTTTTGCCACTCCCTCCAGAGAATGAGGAAAAGCCTTTAGAAAGACATGATCTTCTTGGACATCAGGCGGCTTCATGGTGAAACAAACAATATGGAACTCCTTAAGATGCTTATGGTGACATGATCTTCTTTTAGGACCCATTATGGTCACTATGAGTATCTAGTCATGCCCTTTGGTGTGACTAATGCTCCAGGTGTGTTTATGGATTACATGAATAGAGTCTTTCACCCTTACCTTGATAGTTTTGTGGTAGTATTCATAGATGATATTTTGGTATACTCTAAAACTAGAGAGGAACATGAAGAACATTTGAGGATTGTGTTGCATACCCTTAGGGACCGACAACTCTATGCTAAGTTGTCCAAGTGTGAGTTTTGGTTAGAGAAAGTTAGTTTCCTAGGGCATGTGATATCTCAAGGGGGTATAGCTATAGATCCTTCTAAGATAGAAGTCATTCTGGAGTGGGAGAGTCCTAAATCTGTTTTTGAGATTAGGAGTTTTCTAGGTTTAGCAGGATACTACTGGAGATTCATAGAAGGTTTCTCCAAGTTAGCTTTACCTTTGACTAAACTGACTCGTAAGGGTCAAGCTTTTGTGTAGGATACCCAATGTTAGCATAGTTTCCAGACCCTTAAGGAAAAATTGACAACCGCTCCAGTGCTAGTTTTGCCTAACCCGAGAGAACCCTTTTAGGTGTATTGTGATGCATCAAAGATGGGTTTAGGAGGAGCGTTGATGCAAAATGGCCAAGTAATGGCCTATGCTTCTAGACAACTCAAGACTCATGAAAGGAATTATCCCACCCATGATCTGGAGTTGGCTGCTGTAGTTTTTGCCCTTAAGATGTGGAGACATTACTTGTTTGGCTCCAAGTTTGAGGTGTTTAGTGATCATAAGAGCCTTAAGTACTTGTTTAGTCAGAAAGTGTTGAACATGTGTCAAAGGAGATGGTTAGAGTTTCTTAAAGACTATGATTTTGAGCTTAGCTACCATCCTGGCAAAGCCAATGTAGTAGCTGACACCTTGAGTAAGAAATCCCTACATATATCTGCCTTGATGGTTAGAGAGATGGATCTCCTAGAACAATTTAGAGACTTAACCTTGCATGTCAGGTTACCCCTAACAGTGTGAGATTAGGGACTCTGAGGATCACTAGTGAGTTACTAGGAGATATCAGGGAAGGCCAGAAAATTGACCCTTTTCTAAGGACTCAGTTAGAAGCCATAGAGTCAGGAAGAGAGAGTAGTTTCAATGTTGGATCGGATGGAGTCTTGAGACTTTATGATAGGATATGTGTTCCCAATGTGCCCGAGCTTAGGAAGATGATCCTAGAGGAAGGACATGGGAGTAACTTAAGCATACATCCTGGTGCTACCAAGATGTATCAGGATTTGAAGATGATGTTTTGGTGGCCCAACATGAAGAAAGAGGTTAGTGAGTTTATGTATGCATGTTTAGTCTGTCAGAAGGCTAAGATAGAACATCAGAGACCTGAAGGGAAGTTACAACCCTTGGAGATACCCCAGTGGAAGTGGGACAGTATTTCTATGGATTTTGTTGTAGGACTACCTAGAACCCACAAAGGTTTTGATTCTATTTGGGTTATTGTTGACAGGCTGACCAAGTCTGCTCACTTTATTCCCATTAATATCAAATTTTCCTTGGAAAAGTTGACCTCCCTGTATATTAGTGAGATTGTCAGATTACATGGTGTGTCATCTAGCATAGTGTCTTACAGAGATCCTAGGTTTACCTCTAGATTTTGGGAGAGCCTGAACAAAGCGTTGGGAACCAAGCTTAGACTAAGTTCAGCCTACCATCCTCAGACTAATGGCCAAACTGAACGAACCATTCAGTCCCTGGAGGACCTTTTGAGGGCGTGTGTCTTAGAGCAAAAGGGGAGTTGGGAGAGCTTTCTTCCATTGATAGAGTTCACTTACAACAATAGTTTTGACTCTACCATTGGCATGGCTCCCTATGAAGCTTTGTATGGTAGAAGGTGTAGGACACCTCTATGTTGGCTAGAGCCCGGAGAAGACATCACCTTAGGACTTGAAGTGGTACAACAAACCACCGAGAAGGTCAAGTTGATCCAAGAAAGGATGAGGACTGCTCAGAGTAGGTAGAAAAGTTATCAGGATAAGAGGAGGAAAGACTTGGAATTCGAGGTTGGTGATCATGTATTCTTGAGAGTCACTCCATGGACTGGGTTGGTCGAGCATTGAAATCCCTGAAAACTCACACCTCATTTTATCGGTCCTTTCCAAATTCTTAAAAGAGTCAATCTTGTGACATACCAAATTGCATTTCCCCCATCACTTTCTAATCTTCACAATGTCTTTCATGTGTCTCAACTCTGTAAGTATATCCATGATCCATCTCATGTGGTCGAATAGGATGACGTACAAGTAAAAGAGAACTTGGCATATGAAACATTACCTTTGAGGATCGAGGATAGGCGAGCAAACCACCTAAAAGGGAAGGAGATTCCATTGGTCAAGGTGATCTGGGGAAGTACATCAGGAGAAAATGCCATAAGGGAATTAGAGAGTCAGATGCGAGTAGCCTATCCATCCTTATTTGAGTCACGTAAATTTCGGGGACGAAATTTCTAAAAGGGTGGGAGAGTTGTAACACCCTAAAATATTACAAGTTATAAATCGATGTTTAATTGTATTTATTGTGTTATTTGACTATTTGGTTGACTTGAATGAGTTGAAGTATGCCTTGAATTAGTCATGTGTGAATTTCTTGATGTGGATGTTGAGTTATGTGGAGTTTTGTTGAACTAAGTTGAAATTATGAGACTTTGGATTTTTCCTAAACCTAGTTCAGTAAAATCTCAATCCTGGATTTGGTAAGCATTGGATTGTCTTCACATTTTGTCTACAGATTCCTAAGACATGTTTCCATAGTCGGACCGTTGGGATTTTGAAAATAACAAATTTATCTCTCTCGCTAGGCGAGCATGGCGCGCTAAGCGCAATTCAAACCCGAGAGGGAATTGCACTGAGCGAGCAGGAGCGTGCTAAGCGAGCCATAGTGCAGTGGAAGTTGCACTAAACATGAATTCTCGTGCTAAGCGTGAAAATTGGACTCTGGCTTAGCGAGATGAGCTTGCTAAGAGAGAGTTGCAGGTTATAAATACGTTTTCAGCATGAAAAACATGATTTTTCACTCTCCTCTTCTCCAAAACGCCACCCGAACCCTAAAACCTCCTTTTCCACCACCCAAGACCACTGGTGACCACCGTAAGCCGTTGTTGCTTGCTGTTTAACCCCCACACCAAGAGGAACACTTTAATCGGAGTGGAATCCTCAGAATCCTCCTCAAATATTCGATGGAGAAAATCCTTCAATCCTCCATTTCAAAGTTTCTCTGAGGTAATCTTGACTTCTAATCTTCTTCTAGTTAGTTTGAGTTCCTCTTTGTGTCTCTTATGTGTTGGGTACTGTAATAGGGTGTTTTTACACTTCCTTTGAAAAACCCTAGAGAATGAGACATTGCAAAAGTTACTTTTTATGAAATGGGTGTTGTTTTTGTGACCTTCACTGAACCCCAGTCACATAGGCGTGATCGGAATTTCAAAATGATGTTCCCTTTTTGTAGAACCCGAAACACCCCTCAGCCTTTTATGTTTTGACAGAGGTATTTGACTCCGAATGTTTGTCATTACTTTGTTTTTGAAATCTATATTAAATTTCCTTCAATTTGGTATATAGAGACTTGTGTTTGGACTGACAAGTGTGAACGAGAGAGACCTCTGAGTGACGCAAAGAAAAATTGAAGGAGAGCTCACAATAGGAGAGGGGAGTTTATTATAAATTTACTGTTTTGATGCCATGATTAGGGTCAGGGAACCTAACTATGGGAATATATGTCTGTCTCTGTTGCATGCTGATTTGGTTTTTAGAAAACAATGTTTCTAACGAATGGGATGTGATATATTTATTGTTGATGAATAACGTTATTATCTTTAGTAGACTTGTGTTGTCTGAAGACCTGGGGAGTGTGAATCCCAGGCATGAAAGATATATGTATATGCGGAATACGACTTACTGTTGATGTTGCTATTGATGACTTAAATTGATATGTGGTGATATTGATATTTATGATGATATTGATTTGAGATGACGTTGTTAGTGATGATTAGGTCAACATGAATTGATGTTATTATTGATGATTACATTGATAAGGAATGAGGTTGTTCTTGTTGATAATGTCATTGAGATGAGACGATGTTTATGTTGAGAATGATATTGAAATGAAATGTTGATGATGTTGGAAATGCATTGAGATGATGCATGTTGTGTATGTTCATGGGGGGTGCATTGACCTTGTCGGACGTCCCTGGTGGGGGAAAATAGAGTGGTTAAAGAGTTTAAGCATCTCTGAGGGAATGTCTTAGAATTTTTAATTCATCCATGGTCAGTGTACTTGATGGTGCCCATGTTTCATACGTTGGATGTTGTGTATGTTGGGGGGTGCATTGACCTTGTCGGATGTCCCTGGTGGGGGAAAATAGAGTGGTTAAAGAGTTTAAACATCTCTGAGGGGATGTTTAGGATCTTTAATTCATCCATGGTCTTTGTACTTGATGGTGTTCACGTTCATACGTCGTATGTTGTGTATGTTCATGGAGGGGTGCATTGACCTTGTTGGATGTCCCTGGTGGGGGAAAATATAGTGGTTAAAGAGTTTAAACATCTCTGAGGGGATGTTTAGGATCTTTAATTCATCCATGGTCCTTGCACCTGATGGTGCACATGTTTCATGCCTCATATGACACGAGAAATAGTATAAACTATGGCAGTATGTACTTGTAGTTCCTTGTGAGGAGGACTACTTGTACTAGGGCGTGTGTCACTCGGTTTGGGAACTCCCTTGTGGCCCAGGCTGATCACCATGGGGGGGGGGGGAGTTACGGTGCATGACAGGGTGGCCTTGACACTTATTGCATAGTTTCCCTAAGTGAGGTGTCGTGTGGACACACTTAGGCTATTTCCTTGGGGATGGTACGTACCACATTGCATCTGAGAGTTGAGGTCAAGTGCAGGCATCATTCTGAGCATAATTGATTGGATCCATGGATGGATGATGAATAATTGTTGGATGTGTGTGTTGGTTAACGAATGTTGTGTAAGCTCATGATGTTTGTCTATGTTCTCTTACTAATTGTGGTTATTTGGATTTAGTATTGGTTCTTTTTAAAATGAACTCACCCTTGCAATTTTGTATCGTGTGGTTGATACCTGTGATGATCACGAACCTTGTTCGTGGGAGCAGAATGATAGCAGTAGGGTGCAGGAAGTGAGATTCTATTGAGGAGCCGTCGAATCGACGTGATAACGTTGAGATTATTTTGGGAGAAAGTTGTGGTTTGTTAATCAACTCCTCCATAGTTGGTTCATGATTCCTTTTGTTGAACTAAAGTTGTGGTTTGTTGAATTTCTCGAGATATTTAGAATGGTGATATTGTAGCGACGAGGCGGATCGTTACAAAGATTGGACAACTTAATTTTAGTATTTTTTTTTCAGCTTCTTTGTATTCTAATTTTTTTATTTTCTCTTAAGATAGTGTTCCTTATAAAGTTTTAGTTTTCTCTTGGAAGTTGCTACCCAAATGGACCACTTCTTTCTTGTCACCATCTAGAAAATATAAAACTTATGATGTTAGAATATGACTTTTCTTTTAAAAATATAGAGTCACAAAATTGAAAGGTGCACATATTAATTAGACAAACCAGATGAATAATGTTTTGTTACCGTATTATAGGTGCAGAGTAGTAAATCTTAATGAAATCTTCACTTAAATTCAAGACATTACCTAAGGAGTCCAAGTTCAATTTCATTGAGACCCATGACTTTTTGATGAGTATAAATATTTTTTGATATAGAAAAAATTATAAAAATAAAACAATAAAGTCATTAAAAACTAATCTAGCATTTATGACTTTTTATTAAAAATTTACATTGACAATGTATAGAAATAAATATCTTTTCAATTAATTCTTAATATTTTTATTTATCATGTATTAAATCATTTCCCAAAACCAATAATCAGATTAAATAAATAAATGAATAAGCATGTACGATTTTTCTTTACCGTTAAGACTAAATTCGATCAATTTAAATAATATATTAAATTAAATTAACTCTAGAGACGTCATTGCTTACTGTGTAACTATCAATCACTTGTGTTTAGCTCTCTTACACATCTCTGAATATATCCCTCACAAACACTTTAGAATCACAAATCACACTCAAACTTTTCGAAGAATCCGCCACTCAATTTTTTTTCCTTTCAAAAACTATGCTCAATCAATCTCTCATGGCCCTCAAAAATGATGATGGGGACTGGTCTCATTGACATAGAAGTTCAGTGTGCCATAAAAGGTGGTGCATATCTGAAACCTTCCTAAACAGTACTCCAATAAGGAGTTCATAGAGTTGTGTAGTGCCTTTAGCAGAGTTGATCATCAACCTCATATGCTTTGTTGGTCCCAATAAAAACCAAGGTTTCGTTGAGTTTTGGAGCTTGTTCACACACTCTTTCTCATATGTATGTATGTTGGTTTCTTATTTTTATTTTTATTTTAATCATTATTTCAATTTTTGAGTGAGACTAACACGGATATATTTGCCTTTTGTCATTGAAGAGTATGTGGAGCTCAGTACTTTGAATAAAATTGTGTTTTTACTAATGTCTTCCAACAAGTATTTTTCATTATCCTTTTCCAAATGTAAGATGAATCTATTATCATAAATTATGAAATTATTAGTGTTGGAAAGTAATTGTGTAAGGGAATTTTCATGTGTAATTTAATGTTTTGTTTATCTAATATATATGGAGACAATTCAAATTTCAAAAATGCGAAACTGCATTTAATTTTTTTAATCCAAAACTGGTAAGCAACCATGCCATTAGGGTCAGACATCCCAATAGGTTGACTATATTATCTATCTCAACAACTGCCTTTAATTTATAACTGCATTCTGTCCAGTTGAGAAAATAAATATGGAAATTTATTTTCTTCATAATAAGGAATTCAAAAATTATATGATGCATATTTGACGTTTTATAGTGCCTTGTAATTTTCCCAAAGTTTTTAAATGTGGTTTCGTATTTATTTGTTTTTTCTTGTGGAAACTCTATTTTTGGACAGCAAAGACCTTTAATTGTAAACAAGGTGTTCTTTTCTAATTTATTAACTTTGGAAAAACTATATGTGATATCTGACATGTTCAGCATGCTATGTAAATTTTTATAAAAAACCGTAGGTTTAAAATTTTAAAAGTTCCAAAACAGTGAATTCGGAGAGTGTGCGACAACTGTGTTTAATTTAAATTAAACGTTTTTAGTTGAATTTTGATGTGATTAATTTTTTTGATACAATTTACGTGTTGAGGAGTATATATCTCTGTAAATTTTCATGAGAGTTTGAGTTCATTTCACATGTTAGATAATGTTTCAAATGAATTTTCAGCATGAGTAATGTGGGAAATGAATTAATATAATTGCAGTGTGAGTGTTATTTTACTTGTTTGGACTTGTAATTCAGTGTTCTACCTTAAAAGAGGGACATGTGCACTTTGCTTTGATTATTTGATAATTGTGTTTGTGATTTTATTATTTCTTATCTTAATAAAATATTAATATAACTTAAATATTTAGATGCATTCAATTATCATGACACAAAATAATACAAAAAATGAAAAAAATAGATAATGTATTAAAAGAATTTTCAGCATATGAGTAATGAAGGAAATTAATTAAAATAATTATTTTTTTGGGATTCAAGATATCGTGAGAGACCTAGAGATGATGTCTCCCACCTTGGAAAACACATAAGAACCATTGAGATTTATTGATTTTGGACTGAGTGGCAAGGATTTGTTAAGGTAACCTCCTAGTGGAGTCTATTATCACATATTTTATAAAAACAATATTGATCCCATGTGGATCAATAAAAGATCCCACCTGTTTTAATTTTTCGACCCATGCCAAAATGTAATCGTCGTAACTCTTACCAAAGTCGTGACAATCGATTTCTCACACTTGTTAAAGAAGCACCACCCAATGTCACATTCATTAGCATATTAGCGCCATTCTCCAATGGATGCTAGTCGAAGATGGTGATGGACTTAGTGCTTAGTGTAGAGGTTAGAGCAACCTCTCTCTTTCTCTTTGTGCATATATATAGTATTTGGTAACAAAATTCCATTATTATTTAATTGGAATACACTGACAACCTACCTACAGTAAAAAAAACTAAGACAAAAAATTCAGTGATGCTTGTACTTACTACAAATATAATAGTAATATAGGATATAACTTTTTAAAAAATAAAAAATTGTCTCTCTCTCCTTTCCCACTAGTTCTCTTTCCATATTCTCTTTTCTTCTTCTATTCAACCTCACTGCCAAGAAGCGCTATGACATTCGCAAACGACCCTCTCAATTTTGCTTATATGGGCACGATGTATTCAAGTGATTGTATTGAGGTGTTGGACTATATGTTTCCTTCTGAAGGTACAGTGGCAGAGGCTCTTGTTTTGAGTAAGGATGGTTTGGTAAGGGTTGGTGGACAACATAGGAGAGATGCAAGGAAGAGTAAAGAGAAGGGAAAATAGGAAAATTGTAATGGGGATGTTGTTACTATTGTTTCTAATAGAAGAGTAGCAGAAGTTTTTTGTTTGGGTTTTCATGGTTTGGTAGCTAGGGGTTGGCAGGAAAGATGGAAGCGATGGGAAGGAAAATGACGAGGAAGGAAAAGATGAAGACAGGGATGGAAATGTTTTGACTATTACTTTTGATAGTTCATTAAAGATTTGGTTCAATTGTAGTTTCAGATTTTTTTAATTAGAAGATTGTAAAACATTGTCGTATCACATTCTAAGCAATAAACCATTCTTAGATGTTAAAACAATGTTCAACTATATTGTAGAGGACCTCAACATGAGGCCTCCTGTTCTATAATTGAATCTTAGCCTTTTCATATCTTGATACAGCTATAGCAGCCCCTTCACACAAAGTAGTCTCTGACGGGTAATTCACTATTTCCAGTCTTTTTCCTTCTTTGAAATTTTGTATTTATAATTCTTCCTGACATTTAATTTTGTACAAATAATTGTCATTATTTGAAACACAAGGTTCATGCTTTTGTGTCTCCGGATTGAACAAATTCTCACACAACAACAATTTGAACTTGTTGTCATTGATATTTTGTGTTTAGTATTTTCTCTATGCCATGTAACCACCTAACTTCGTTTGCATTTTTGCTTCACTTTTGTTTGGCTTTAATTATGTTAATACATTAACAATGAACACTAGTTATCATGGTACACACATAACTTAACTGCTTCAACCTATTGATGTTTGAACTGAATTCTTTGACAAATAATTTGGCTCAACTTACGTTGGTGAGGGTGCATATGGGAAAGTATACCATGCCACACCAAAAAATAGTGTTGCAATGATGATATGCTTAAACAAGAGTTCCTATCTCATGTTTGATTCAATTGTAGTTTTAGATTTTTCTTTTTAATTAGAAGATTGTAAAATATTGTTGCATCACATTGCAAGCAATAAACCCATTCTTCGATGTTATAACAATGTTCAACTATATAACAGATAAAAGAGTGATATTTGACAGCGATTGATTCTATTTTGTGAGTTACATTGATTGATGTTGAATTAACATTCTTAACCTCAAAGAACTTAATTTTGGCATGAAAAACTAAAGAAAAATAGTTCATCACATAGATCCATAACAAAGCAAAAAGAATGAAAATTTCTAGACAATAACATGTTCAAGAAAGTTAAACACCAAGCATAGGGTTCAAGAGTTGGAGAGACCCCCTTACCTCCTGTCGCAACCTACCCTTCGGCGGGAGGGCGACGCGTGACTCGCGGGATGCGTGTTCCACGAAAGGAATACGCGCGGAGTCGCCACCAACGTTTATTTGAGGAAAACGTCGGAAAAACCGGAAAAGACGCGATCTACGAACTTTTAAGTGAAAGGTTCGGGAGTTGTATTTACGCACGGGGAAGGTATTAGCACCCCACACGTCCGCCCCAAGGGACGGCAGCCTTTAATCGAATGTGCAAACATGACTTTGATTTTTTATGTTCCCTTTTTATGTCTCTATATCCTTCATACCCTTTTTATATTTTCTCTTTTTGTGGTCGACAAGGGTGTTTCCCTTTGCTCCTACGTATTCCTCAATTTGGGATGAGAAAATCAGACCTACGTAGTTCTTTTTTATCAAGTGATTCTTTTTTACTTTAAGAGGTGATCATTTTAAGGCGTTGGACCTTAAAAATGATCCATTTTACTTAGTGAGAAAATGAAATGACAAACTTCAAAAGCCTATTTTTATGGACGAGCTTGACTAGGCGAATTGATTTTAGCCTTTAGTTTCACTTTAGTTATTAATCAATTCGATTAAGAATGAGAAATCCCAAAGAGAAAACGTCCGATTGATTTTCCGCTTTATTTTACTAAAAGATGTCTTTTTGATTATTATATTATTTTTTACCTCTTTTTGATTTCCAACGTGGTTACGGCACGACCGAACGGTCGGAATTTATTTTAACCGAAGTTAATGGATAATACAATTCAAACGTTCGGTGGAAATTTATTTTATTTTTAAGTTAAGCGAGAAATGACTTAAGTAAAATGGCTTAAGCACGTCAACAGGGGGTATAAAAAGTAAACAAAACGAGAATAAAAATGCACGAAACACAATGTGGACCACTACGGGTACATAGAATGAATCGAAAAGCTTGGTTCGAGGTACTTACCCGTTGAAGATCGAAGAACGATGAAGAACGAATGAAGAACGTCGAAGAACGGTTGAAACCTTTGCGAAATTCTTCACGGAAAACGTTACGGAAACGTTTCGGAAGCGCCTCGGCTTAGATTTTCTTCACGGAAACGATTTTTCCAAGCAAATTCGAAAGAGAGAGAAGTGCCAAAGGGGCTGAACATTTTGAAACAGCTCCCCCCTCCCCTATTTATAGAAAAAAAGGGAGGTGCTTGCCGCCCAAAGACTTAATGAAGAAGATTTCTAAGCGCACCCGAATTACTAAGTTCACCCCCCTTTTCGTATTTTACGGAAAAGTTACGGAAGCCTTACGGAACTGTTTTCGAATTTGATTTTCATCTTTTTTCTCTTCCCTTTCACAAATGTTAAGTGGAATATGCTTACCCAAGGTTTTCGGAAATTTTACGGAAGTATTACGGAAGCCGCGGAAGCCCCGAAAACCATTTTTCAAAAACGTGGAGGAGCTTGCCGCCCAGTTGCTTCCTCCTTAAGATACCCAACTTCCAAAATGTTCTAGAAGGGCCTAGATTTGAATTGCTATTTACACCCCTATCTTGATAAGTTCACCCCCTTACCTTTTTTGGTGATTCTTTTTTCGTAAAGTTACGGAAACTTACGAATCTCGTAACGATACTTGTTTTCTTTCCGTAATGTTACGGAACCTTGCGGATTACATAATCATCCCCCTTTTGACTTACGGAATGTTACGGAACCTCACTTAATTATGCAACGATGCTTCCATTTGATTTCCGGTGTGTCACGGAAACTTACGGATTGTGCATCAATATATTTTTTTTGGTTTTTCGGCATGTCCTGGAATTTCACAAATTGCCCAATGATGGATGCCAAGCACCTCACAAGGACCAAAGAAAGGTCGCATGTCATCAAGCAAAGGTCCCCGGACGAAATTAGGGTATGACAGTTGTCCCTCTTTACTTGTCTTTTATTGGAGATAAAAGGAAAGTAAAGATAAGACACTAATTTCGTTCCTCTCGATTTGACGAGAGTCGCGGGTGACCATAAAATCTCCACATGCAAATGACTTGTTGTTCCTGGATTTTCACAAATTGCCTAATGATGGGTGCCAAGCACCTCACAAGGACCAAAGAAAGATCGCATGTCATCAAGCAAAGGTACCCGGACGAAAATTAGTGTATGACACTAATTTCGCTCCTCTCGGTTGACGAGAGTCGCGGGTGACCATGACTTGTCGTTCCCGGATTTTCACAAATTGCCTAACGATGGGTGCCAAGCACCTCACAAGGACCAAAGAAAGGTCGCATGTCATCAAGCAAAGGTACCCGGACGAAAATTAGTGTATGACACTAATTTCGCTCCTCTCGGTTGACGAGAGTCGCGGGTGACCATGAAATTTCCGCATGTAAATGACTTGTTGTTCCCGGAGGAACAAAAGGTACAGAAGACTATGTCAGCCTCTGCATGCTATCAAGCGTTCTGTCTTACAGATAGCAAAAGAATGTTTATATGGATAACCACTCGGGTATTTCCGCGTATCATCGGGCCCGCCGCCTCTGGATGATACAAGGGTGTAGAATGACCAAATTTGGTCTCTGCTTGTCATCGGGCCCGCCGCCTCTGGATGACAAAAGGGTGCGGATAACCGTAAGGTATCTCCGCGTATCATCGGGCCCGCCGCCTCTGGATGATACAAGGGTGCAGAATGACCAAACTTGGTCTCTGCTTGTCATCGGGCCCGCCGCCTCTGGATGACAAAAGGGTGCGGATAACCGTAAGGTATCTCCGCGTATCATCGGGCCCGCCGCCTCTGGATGATACAAGGGTGCAGAATGACCAAATTTGGTCTCTGCTTGTCATCGGGCCCGCCGCCTCTGGATGACAAAAGGGTGCGGATAACCGTAAGGTATCTCCGCGTATCATCGGGCCCGCCGCCTCTGGATGATACAAGGGTGCAGAATGACCAAACTTGGTCTCTGCTTGTCATCGGGCCCGCCGCCTCTGGATGACAAAAGGGTGCGGATAACTGTAAGGTATCTCCGTGTATCATCGGGCCCGCCGCCTCTGGATGATACAAGGGTGCAGAATGACCAAATTTGGTCTCTGCTTGTCATCGGGCCCGCCGCCTCTGGATGACAAAAGGGTGCGGATAACCGTAAGGTATCTCCGCGTATCATCGGGCCCGCCGCCTCTGGATGATACAAGGGTGCAGAATGACCAAACTTGGTCTCTGCTTGTCATCGGGCCCGCCGCCTCTGGATGACAAAAGGGTGCGGATAACCGTAAGGTATCTCCGCGTATCATCGGGCCCGCCGCCTCTGGATGATACAAGGGTGCATGTCACATGACCTCAGGGTCAGTATGACAAAGATTATGGGGCGGCCGACAAAAGCAAGGCTCTTGCTCCTACGTATCCTCCAATGAGGAATTCAGACCTACGTAGTTCTTGATAACTTGTGAGACTTGAAAAGTCTCCATCGGAAAATGCTGACATCTCCGGAAAGGGCGCAGATGACCATATTGGTCTCTGCTCGTGAATCACACTTGGGGTCACTGAATGACGAGGTGCGGATAACCGTAAGGTGTCTCCGCGGGCTACCAGCTCTTGAGTCATGGCAACAAAAGGTGGTGTGGTCGACAAAAGCGAGGCTCTTGCTCCTACGTATCCTCCAATGAGGAACTCAGACCTACGTAGTTCTGGATAACTTGTGAGATTTGAAAAAGTCTCGGTGTTTTCTCCACTAAAATGCAAACATGCTTTAGCAAGGAGACAAATATTCCAACTGATTTAGAGCAGCATATGCTTTTTTGAGTGAAAAACAATGCGTCTACCGGGGAAGGAGAGTCTGCTGATGAAATCTCCCATAACCATAAATGAGATTTTGGATGTTAGCATTTCGTTTCTAAATGATCATTTAGAGGAAACACTGGGTTCGACAAAAATAGAAGAAATCCACTCAAAGTGTATCAATCTCGCACAGGTAAGTGTTTCATCCTAATTCCGAACCATAGATATGTCATGACTTGACTTTGCAAATTATTTCCTATCAAATCAAAAATTACACGCGTGATCATGGATCAATAGGGATTCCCTTGGGAATGGGTTCTTTTGGTGGTTTCTTCTTTCGGCTTTTGTGTGTTTTTGGCTTTTGATTTTTCTGGCTTTTTTCTTTTTCTGTTTTTGTTTAGTGCGGGGCGAGAAAAAAAAAGTCGCTAGCGCACGGGATTTTGGTTGGTAATCAAAGGGAGAAGACTATTTTAGGTCGTGGTTCCCTTTCCTTCTTTTTTCGTTCATTTGGTGACAATTCTGTATTGTTCAGATATTGTCCGGTCCAAAGACCTCTCTGCATATTCCTTCTGTTTTTCCTTAGATCCCCGATCAGGGGCTTTCTTTCCTCCTTCTTCTTCTTCTTTTTTTTTTTTTTTACTTTCTCCCATTCTTTGATTGGGAATTTTCTTTCTTTTCTTTTTGCTTTCTCCCACTCTTTGATTGGGAATTTCCTTTCTTTTCTTTTTTTGCTTTCTCTTTGATTGGAAATTTTCCTTCTTTTCTTTTTTGCTTCCGAGGGTAAGGATTGACATTCTCACCCTAGGTCAAGGTTTATGGTGAGTCAGGATTTTGGCTCAAGGTTTGTAGAATGGCTAGACATGATACATGTCGGGGTTTGGTTTGGTTCAAGGATAAAAGGGATGCCCCACACTATTTCCATGACACAAATGCAAAAATGATGATTTGGAAAGTTTATGCAAAACTGGTCATGCATGCACCTATGCGGACACTCAAGTGTCAAATTTTTATGGTCATGTGATGCTAGGGCTCAGGATTCATTTCCTCTATTTTAGTCAACCCAATGTTTCCAAAATATGTTCTTTTATCCATTTGTGCATTCATCCAAGTCCATTTCGGGCGTCCGGGAAAATTTCACAGCATTCACCCTTCAGGTGTACACACATTTTTTTTCCAAAAACTAGCTATGATCAGCGAATTTTTCTTCAAAGAAAAGTTGGAAGTCATCTCTTTTCAAAAGCATGTTGGTTTTTCAGCTAGACAACTTATTTTTCTTTTTTCTCTCTTTTTTTTCTTTTTTTTTTATTTGTTTATTTCTTTTTCTTGTTTGTTTTTTTTTCTTCTCTTTTTTTTTCATGAGGTATTTTGCTATATACATGCATATCCAAGGTATCTTGCTACCTAAACATACATATATATGTTTTGTAAGGTATTTTTGCTATATACATGCATATCCAAGGTATCTTTCTACCTAAACATACATATATATTTTGTGAAGTATTTTTTGTTTACATACATGCATATCTAAGGTATCTTTCTACCTAAACATACATATATATATTTTGTGAAGTGTTTTTTTGTTTACATACATGCATATCTAAGGTATTTTCACTACCTAAACATACATATATATGTTTTGTAAGGTATGACTACCTTCCGAGCTTGCGCTTGTTTTATTTAAATTCCCAGGATCATGAGCAACTAGGTGCGTCCTACTATAAAAAGTGATCAAATAGCAGGCAGAAATTTAAAAGGTACTAGGTTGCCTCCTAGTAGCGCTTCTTTAACGTCTTGAGCTGGACGCGTCGCTCCCGGAGAAACGACCATCCCTTGATGGCCTCGAAGCGCTGTTGGTGTACAGCGCTCCTAAAGCGGTGACTGTCATACTCCGGAGCGGAACTAGTTCCTTCGGCTGCCTTATCCTTCCTGGACCTCTTTGAGGCAAGCTTCCTCGGGGCCATTTCAAAAGTCACGCGCTAATGCCATTGAGGCATTTCACCGAACACTTGGTGGGCACGCGTTTAGGCGTCAATAGCAAGAGAACGGGGACAATGTGGCATGTCCCATTGTTCCAAAATGCATTATAGGCCTAGGGCCATCCCATACACACCCCTAATTCAACCTAATCAAGCAAGAAAACAAACCAAAATTGCCCTATATATTTGAGCACACTCCCACAATTTAGAGCACCAAAAGGAGATCAAAATACACCAATGAAAAGCTAGAAAGCTTAGGGATGGAACACTTACTTGTTGGTGATGAACAAAAGCGCAAAACGGAATCAAAAAATGCGAAAAAGGATGACCCTAGGGCTGCAAACTCGTCAATCCCGTGGGTATGGCTTTTGAAAAGGGGGAAAAGAAGTTTTTGAATGCAAAAACGCCCCCCCTTTCGTCATTCTTATAATTTGGTGCAGGGGTGGCTCGCCCAGGCGAGCCCAGCTCGCCCAGGCGAGCTAACCTGCACATTTTTTTATTTTTTTTTTTGAGGGGAACATTAACCATGTCCCCTCCCTTCTCATGGATTAGCATCTTGCCTAACTTGAACTTACTTAGGTTAGAATTAGGCGTTGATTACCTATTTTTTTACTTTTTAAAACAAAACAAATAGTAAAAGAAAGCTGCAAAATACAAAGGATATGGGGCTGCCTTGCAGCGACATTCTCTGCTTGTTTCGCACAGAGAAGGGGCAACGATCGGTCGGTCGTGACCCCATCCCCACTTGCATCCGTCTTTAAGTACCTGCAAGTAATAAACAACCAGGTATGGCCAATCTTGACCGCGTCATTACCCTACCTTGATTGGTTTCTACCGTTCATGTTTTGTCTCTACCCCAGAAGGTAGCCCAAGGTGATCCTACCCCTGTTTTACCACAACAATATACATGCGTATGCGTATGCGTATGCATGAATGTTTTCAAACGCAGCAAATTTAGGGAAAGTTGGTTCAGGTTCAATTCTAATTAAGCGCTTGGGGGATCCCATGAACTGAGCGGAAGGGCTCAGGTGATCACAGATTAACGCAAGGTGTGAAACTAACGTGAGGACTAAAAGCCTCGAATCCACGTTCATTTCTTTGAAAGATTGTAACGAGAGATACAACAGACAGGAAATCCCTGGGGGAAATCCAGAAAACGCATAAAGATAAAGAACATGCAGCGACATCCTTAATTGCCCCAGCTTCTAAGCATAATATTGTTTGACGACATCAGAGTTCACGGGTGAAGGTAGCTCTTCGCCATCCATGTTGGTAAGCACCAGGGCTCCTCCGGAAAAAGCTCTCTTCACAACAAAAGGCCCTTCGTAGTTCGGGGCCCATTTCCCTCGATGGTCCTTGACAGCATGGGACATTTTCTTTAGCACAAGGTCTCCCTCATGGAACTTGCGTAAGCGTACTTTCTTGTCGAATGCACTCTTCATTCTTTGCTGGTATAAGCGCCCATGACTCATGGCCGTTAAGCGCTTACCCTCAATGAGGTTGAGCTGATCGTAGCGTGTTTGAGCCCACTCTGATTCCTTTAATCCGGATTCTGCCAAGATCCTTAATGACGGGACTTCTACCTCAAACGGTAACACAGCCTCCATCCCATATACCAATGAGAACGGCGTTGCCCCAGTTGACGTTCGCACTGAAGTCCGGTAACCGTGTAACGCGAATGGGAGCATCTCGTGCCAATCCTTGTATGACACGGTCATCTTTTGGATAATCTTTTTGATATTCTTATTGGCCGCTTCCACGGCTCCATTCATCTTTGGCCGGTAGGGCGTGGAATTGTGATGCTGGATTTTAAACTCCTTGCACATTTCTGCCATCATCTTATTATTCAGGTTGGTGTCGTTGTCCGTGATAATCTTCCTTGGCAAACCATATCGGCAGATGATCTCTTTCTTAATGAACCTGACCACCACATTCCTCGTGACATTGGTATATGAAGCCGCCTCGACCCACTTGGTGAAATAATCTATCGCTACGAGGATGAAGCGATGACCATTCGAGGCCTTGGGCTCAATGGCCCCGATGACATCTATTCCCCACATGGAGAAAGGCCAAGGGGCGGACATGACATTCAGAGGATGTGGTGGGGCATTGACATTATCTGCGAATGCTTGACATTTGTGGCACTTCCTCACATGGACACAACAATCACTTTCCATGGTAAGCCAGTAATAACCTGCTCTTAGGATCTTCCTGGCCATAGCATGTCCGTTGGCGTGCGTTCCAAACGAGCCCTCATGGACTTCTTCGATCATGTGATTTGCCTCCTTGGCATCCACACACCGCAGGAGTGTCATGTCGTGATTTCTTTTATACAGTATGCTTCCGCTCATGAAGAAACCAGCTGCCAACCTCCTCAATGTCCTTTTATCGTTGTCGGCAATCTCTGGCGGGTATTCTTTGCTTACGACATATCGCTTGATGTCGTAATACCAAGGCTTTCCGTCCCGTTCCTCTTCCACTTGGCAACAATGTGCGGGTTTGCCACGACACCAAAATTCAATGTAGGGTAGATCCCCGTGCGGTGTTAGCTGGAACATAGACGCCAACGTAGCAAGTGCATCCGCCATTTGATTTTCCTCGCGGGGAACATGATGGAAGGAGATCTCATCGAAGGTCTTAGCCAATTCCTTGATATAGGCTTTGTAGGGTATCAGCTTGGGATCTCTAGTTTCCCATTCCCCTCTCAGCTGATGGATTACCAATGCCGAGTCGCCGTACACCTTGAGTAGTTTGACATTGGAGTCAATTGCTGCCTGGACGGCTAGGGCACATGCTTCATATTCGGCCATGTTGTTGGTGCAGTCGAATCCTAGCCTGGC